>NC_053495.1:112954613-113183201 GCF_905171775.1 Rana temporaria | reverse complement strand
GGGGCCCCATGAGTTTGTCAGTCCGCCCCTGGTGGTATTTGATCACCTCTGCGGTTTTTTTTTTGCGTTATAAACAAAAAAAATACTGACAATTTAAAAAAAAAAATATTTCTCAGTTTAGGCCAATATATATTCTTCTACATAGGTTGAAGAAAATCACAATAACTGTATATTGGCTTGCGCAAATTTTATAGCGTCTACAAAATAGGGGATAGATTTACGGCCTTTTTAATTATAGAATTTTTTTCTAGTAATGGCGGTGATCTGCAAAATTTGTAAAAAATATTTATCGGGACTGCCACATTGCGGCGGAAAGATCGGACACTTTTGACATTATTTTGGGACCATTGACATTTATACAGCAAACAGAGGCAAAAATAGCCACTGATTACTGTGTAAATGTCACTGGTAGGGAAGGGGTTAAACTCTGGGGGCGATTAAGGGGTTAACTATGTTCCCTCAGCGTGTTCCAATTGTAGGGGGGATGGGCTACCTATGACACGACAGACATCACTGCTCCCGATGTCATGTCACTAGGCAGAACAGGGAAATGCATTGTTTCTGCCTCTCCTCGTCATGATCGCGGGCCACCGGCGGACATTGAGTATGCAGGGCACGCGCTCCCGCTCCTGCAGCGGGTGCGGGATTACGAAGTGACGTACGGGTACACCCTTTTGCGCACCTGTGCCATTCTATCAGTGTGCGGCGGTCAGGAAGCAGTTAAATTAGCCTTAGCCCTCTGAAGAGTGATCTGCAGTGAATCACTATTTTGAGGGCATTTTGTCAAGTGGTAAGGAGGAGTTATTGCCTCCTCACTGCATGTTTTTAACGTCTAAAAATGAGCATCACCATTTAGTTGAATGGGTCATGTTTGGCACATAGTACAGCCCGCCGAATGCCACAGAGAGGATAATTTTTGTAGCTAGAATGTTTAACCACTTCAATACAAGGCACTTATACACCTTCCTGCCCAAGCCAATTTTCAGCTTTCAGCAGGGTCGGAACTTGAATGACAATTGCGCAGTCATGCTATACTGTACCCAAACAAATTATTTAGCATTTTGTTCCCACAAATAGAGCTTTCTTTTTTTGGTATTTGATCACCTCTGCGGTTTTTATTTTTTGCGCAAAAAATCTCACAGGAAAAATGTGTAAAGGTAATAGATTACAATGCAGCCAACTGTGCCCATCAGTGATGTCACTCTTTGCCCATCAGTGATGCCACGCTGTGCCCATCAGTGAAGCCAATCAGTGCCCATCAGTTATGCCAATCAGGGCTACCTTTCAGTGCCCATTTGTGCCACCTATCATTGCCCATCAGTGTCTCCTCATCACACATCAGTGTAGGAGAAAAATTGCTTATTTTAAAATTTGCTTACAGAAACAAAGAAAATTAAAACATTTTCCAAATTTTCGGTCTTTTTTTTTTACTTATCAACCATGTGAGTTGCTAAATGTTGTAACGTCATTAAATGTAACCATATTGCTACACTTTGAGGCTCCTCTCTTCTCTTTTATACTCTGTAGCTCATGCTGGATTTTGCTTCTTATCCCCCTGTGGAGGCTTCTATTTGTGTATGTACATTTTAACCACTTAAGGACCACCTCCTGCACATATACGTCAGCAGAATGGCACGGCTGGGTACAAGCACGTACATGTACGTCCTCTTTAAGTGCCCAGCCATGGGTCGTGGGCGCTCGCCCGCGACCCAGTCTGAAGCTCCCTGACCGTGGGACCTGCGGACCCGATCGCCGCTGGAGTCCCGCGATCGGTCCCCGGAGCTGAAGAACGAGGAGAGCTGTGTGTAAACACAGCTTCCCCGTTCTTCACTGTGGCGCTGTCATCGATCGTGTGTTCCCTGATATAGGGAAGCACGATCAATGACGTCACACATCCAGCCTCGCCCCCCTACAGTTAGAAACACATATGAGGTCACACTTAACCCCTTCAGCGCCCCCTAGTGGTTAGCTCCCAAACGGCAATTGTCATTTTCACAGTAAACCATGCATTTGTATAGCATTTTTTGCTGTGAAAATGACAATTGTTCCAAAAATGTGTCTAAATTGTCCCATGTGACCGCCATAATGTCGGTCACGAAAAGAATCACTGATCGCCGCCATTAGTAGTAAAAAAAAAATATTAATAAAAATGCAATAAAACTATCCCCTATTTTGTAAACACTATAAATTTTGCGCAAACCAATCGATAAACGCTTATTGCGATTTTTTTTTACCAAAAATATGTAGAAAAATACGTATCGACCTAAACTGAGGAAAAAAAATCTGTTTTTATTTATTTTTGGGGGATATTTATTATAGCAAAAAGGAAAAATATTGCAATTTTTTCAAAATTGTCGCTCAATTTTTGTTTATAGCGCAAAAAATAAAAACAGCAGAGGTGATCAAATACCACCAAAAGAAAGCTCTATTTGTGGGAAAAAAGGACGCTAATTTTGTTTGGGAGCCACGTCGCACATCCGCGCAATTGTCAGTAAAATCGACGCAGTGCCGAATCGCAAAAACTGGCCAGGTCCTTTACCTGCATTTTGGTCCGGGTCTTAAGTGGTTAAGGTTACACAACCAATCACATTGCTATAATCTTTTTATATGGACTATAAACTGAAGGATTTATGAATAAACGGTTTTGGAGCATTTCCTTTATTTCTTATGGGGAAATTTGATTTTATATACAAGTGCTTTAGATTACAGTTATGTTTCCGAGACGTACACACGATCATTTTTCAGCATGAAAAAAACGTTGTTTTTAAAAAATGTCATTTAAAATGATCGTGTGTGGGCTTCACATCATTTTTCAGGTTCTGAAAAACGACAAAAAAAAAATTCGAACATGCTGCATTTTTTAACATCGTTTTAAACAATGTCGTTTTTCAGGTTGTAAAAAATTATCGTGTGTGGGCTAAAACGACGTTAAAAACCCGCGCATGCTCAGAAGCAAGTTATGAAACGGGAGCGCTCGTTTTGGTAAAACTACCATTCATAATGGAGTAAGCACATTCATCACGCTGTAACAGACAGAAAAGCGCAAATCGTCTTTTACTAACACGGAATGAGCTTAAGCAGCCCAAAGGTGAATGGAAATTCCCCTTTATAGTGCCGTCGAACATGTTGTACGTCACCGTGCTTTGCTAGAGCATTTTTTAAAACGATGGTGTGTGGGCAACGTCGTTTTAATGATGAAGTTAGAAAAACAATGTTTTTTCTACATGCTGAAAAACGTAGGCCCCGTACACACGACCAAACATGTATGCTGAAACATTTCAGCATACATGTTCGGTCGTGTGTAGGCGCGAGCGGGCCGAATTCCAGCAAACATTTGCCCGCCGGGCCTTTTCCCAGCAGACAAATATTCCTGGACGTGTTTTAAAACCGTCCGCTGGAATCCTGCCCGCTCTGACATGTACGGTCGTCAGTACAGACCTACCATACATGTCCGAGCGCCCGCCGTCCCTCGCATGCGTCGAATGACTTCGACGCATGCGTGGAAGCCTTTAAATGGCAGGCACGCCCACGTCGTCGCGCGACGACGTGGACACGCCCCGCGTATTGTTTACGCGCGGACTTCTGTACGATGGTTAGTACAGCCATCGTACAGAAGCCCTCTGGCAGACATGTACGGTGAAAACGGTCCGACGGACCGGTTTCATCGTACATGTTTGCTCGTTAGTACCCGGCCTTAGGTTTTTTTTTCATGCTGAAAAATGATCGTGTGTGCGCGGCATTAGGCTCACAATCCAATGTTTTACTTTTTTTTATGGATTAGGACACCTATTAGGTTTTTATTGCGGTCTGTGTCACCATTGGAGAGCTTCACCCTCTCAATTTATCCAGTTCCATTATTGAAAGTGAAGGTAAAAGAAATCCACATTTTGTGTTGTCCCCAGAAAAGTAACTGCTGGAGGCAGCACAGCCTGTGTGTTTTAAAAGGACAAAACTACCCATATTAAGACTGAGCTGGAAGACACCTCTACTTGGAACAAAGCAAATAGTTTTAGGTGCACTATTATTTGAAATGCTTGTACCATAATCTAGCCTTTTAATTATGTCTATATTGTATATGCACACATACTGATTTCACAAAACATCCTTGTCTCTATCGTTTCCAGCAATTTAGTGCTTAGCATTATCTTCCTTTTTGTTTTGCAGCTCCATGTCCTCCACAAGTGAATCCACTGGTAGAAAATGCAGGAACCATATCTATATCATGGGAGGAGTCACCGTATGCTGATGAGTACCGAGTTGTGGAGATGGATCATTTTAATACAATATGTACAACACCAGGTCTGGCCTGTCAAACATCATTCACATCCAGCAACTTCCAAGTTATCGCTGTAAATCCATCAGGAGAAAGTAACCCAGCCTTTGTTCCAGGTGATTTACATCCACAATATACTACTGCTAGGAGTTCTAGGTCCCCAGTACTTTCTATAGAGGGTATACATCCTCCATCAATGTTCTGAGATGTACAAAGTATCGGTTTTATATGTGCGTTAAATTGATAATAAACCGTTGCTATGAACAATGACAACATATTTCATTTAGGCTACACTGGAGAGAAAATCTCCTAGCAACAGGATCACTCTTTAATTTTGTTGCAGAAGATAGTACTGTGATCAGTATTAGAAAGTTTTTCTTACAAGAATTTGATAAAAAAAAAAAGACAAGTAGAGCAACACTCTATGGCCGGGTACAGACGAGCAAACATGTATGATGAAACCGGTCCGTCGGACCGTTTTCACCGTACATGTCTGCCCGGGGATTTCTGTATGGTGGCTGTACTCACCATCATACAGAAATCCGTGCGTAAACAATACGCGGAGCGTGTCCGCGCCGTCGCCGCGGCGATGTGGGCGGCCCTGCCAGTTCAATGCTTCCACGCATGCGTCGAAGTCATTCGACGCATGCGAGGGATGGCGGGCGCTCGGACATGTACGGTAGGTCTGTACAGACGACCGAACATGTCCGAGCGGGCAGGATTTCAGCGGGCTGTTTTAAAACAAGTCCAGAAATATTTGCCCGCTGGAAAAAGGCCCGGCGGGCAAATGTTTGCTGGAATCCTGCCCGCTCGGGCCTACACACGACCGAACATGTCTGCTGAAAATGGTCCGCGGACCAGTTTCAGCAGACATGTTCGGTCGTGTGTACGGCCCATATAAATGAGTGAATAATCATCTGTACCCATTCTGTTCCAAGTAAGAATTTTTTGAATAAGATACACTTTTTTGAATTTTAATTAAAAAAATAAAACACAATACAAAACACAATGGCCCAGATTCAGGTAGGGGCGCGCACTGATACGGCGGCGCAGCGTATCGTTTTTACGCTACGCCTCTGTAAATTACTGGAGCTACGCTGCATTCACAAAGCATTTGCTCCGTAATTTGCGGCGGCGTATTGTAAAAGGGGCCGGCGTAAGCGCGCATAAAGTACTGCGCATGCTCCGTCTGGAAAATTTCCCGACGTGCATTGCGGTAAATGACATCGCAAGGACGTCATTGGCTTCGACGTGAACGTAAATGGCGTTCAGCGCCATTCACGAACGAGTTATGCAAACGACGCAAAATTTGAAAATCGCGACGCGGGAACGACGTCCATACTTACCATTGGCTGCGCCTCCTAATAGCAGGAGCAGCCTTACGGCGAAAACGACGTACGCAAACGACGTAAAAAACGAGCGCCGGCCACGCGTACGTTTGTGAATCGGCATTAGTATGCAATTTGCATACTTTACGCTGACAACTACAGGTGCGCCACCTAGCGGCCAGCGTCAGATTGCACCCTAAGATACGACGGCATAAGAGCCTTATGCCAGTCGTATCTTAGGCTACAGTTGGCGTATCGAGCTTTCTGAATACAGAAAGTAGATACGCCGGCTCTACTTAGCAATTACGCTGCGTATCTATGGATACGCAGGCGTAATTTCTTTCTGAATCTACCCCAATGCTTTGATAAAATCTAAAAGATGGATTGTCTGCCCTAATGTAAAGCGCCACGCAAACTGTTGACGCTATATAAATCTGATATAGGAGTAATTTTATTTAAATGTCACCGTTTACATCCGTGTAAACTGTAAGTGAAGTAAGGTCAACGCTAAATATTACTATATCATAAATCCGAACAAAGCCGATCCAGTCTTTGTTGGGCTCTGTGATCAGCCGGCAGCTGCTCAATCGGGACTCCTAATGAGACAGGAGATCAGGGTAGTCACAGAAGGCAGCAGGAGGATTGCTTTTACAAGAAAGGTGACCGTCTGCTCAAAAAACACAAAACAGTACCGGGATGATGCCTGCAGCTGTCACCCTGGGACAGGAGTTTTTCTTTACTTGAAGAATTACCACATTCACAGTAAATAAAGGAAGAGTAGCCTGAATTTTTTTTTATTTTCGAAGCCACCTTATTTATGGACTCGCAAGCTACAATATATTACATTGTAGCATCCCACCTCTTCTTTTTAACAACACTCTGGGAACTTAGGAGACCAGTTGCTGTTTTCTATTTTGAAGAAAATATGGGTTTATGAGATTTGCAGATCATTGCATTCTGTTTTATATATATTTTAGATTGAAAGCTCTAATAAGCAGGGCCCTCTGTTTCCAACTGTATTAAATTGTATTGCAATTGTACTGTCTGTGCTTATGTTTTAAAGTGCTGTGTAAACTGTTGGCACTATATAAATCCTGTCGAATAATATTACACGTCCTAACATTTTTAGTACTGGGGTTGTAGTCCTTCACCCACTGAACACAGGTACCAGGTCATTCTTTTTATTCCAATAGACATCTAGCCAGGGGGGATTGTTTACTACCACTGATGCTAGGCCATTACTAGCACTGGTCACAGTCCAGCCCCGCTAAAAGGCCAGGAAATGGTCAATTGTTTAGAAAGTTTGGAGGACCCCTGGTCTTGTATGTATATGTGTGTGTAGGTATATATATATATACACATACATACACACACACACATATATATATATATGTATATATATATATTTTTTTTTTAATGGCTTTCCTGATACTATTTGAACTGCATGAAAGGATTTATATAATGAAACCTACAGCCATAGTAGTGAAATGGCGACTGCATCAGAAAACATATCTTAGGGTAAAACATAGTTTAACTTTATCATTTTAATTGTAACTTTTTTTTTCTCCCCCGTACAGGATATACAGCATAAATGAATCCATAATGAAGATGTTTTGTATCTCTGCTAGCTTCTTTTATATCCAGCTGCTAGTACACTTTTTTTTATAAACTGGTACCCCAGCATCCACATGCTTTGTGAAGACAGTAAAGTGATTCTTTGAAACAATGCTTTCCCGCTTGTTTCTCCTTGCAGATATTGCTATATATTTTAGTATTGCCTACCCAAAATGTTTTGTATTATGCTTCAAAAATGCTATCATTTAATAAAATATTTTTAGTGCTCCAGCATTTGTTATCCTTTTCCAGTTACTATTTCAACCAAAACTATAAGACAAATGTTTACGGATTTGCACGAGACAGTGATTTTTATATTTCTAGTTCTATTCTCTGTCATAGAAGAAAGGTACAATTTGCTATCTTAAACCTCATCAACCTGTGTGGGATTTTTCATAAGATAAGCCACATAATGTCAATCAAATCCTAGATGAACAAATTGCCTAATGGTTTTGCCTTGAAGGGGAGTGCGCCGGACTGTCCAGCACCCAGCCTTGGGTGCCTCTGTCAAGATACAGCTTCCTCCACTCTGGAACCAGGTATTGTAACTGAGCATGGCACCCAAGAACCAGATGACACTAGCTTAGGTGCAAACTGGAACTCACTTTATTGTAAATTTACACAGAATTTATACCACACAAAATCTGGTAAGAGCCCTGATCACAATGCCCTAACAATGCAAATGGTAAACAGTAGTATCATTAGCACATCTAAGGAACAGCTAACAGTGATCTAATTGACAACTAGTCATCAATGCAAGCCTAGGTGATTTAAGTCACTGCCCACCCAGACAATGCTGTGATTAATCAGGGATCACACCCCACCCCTGCCCAGCACCAGTCTATGAGACAAAGCTCATACAATGTTACAGCAGTCTAAAAAAGTGGAATTTATCTTCATAGATTTCTTGAGGGAGATTGTTGATAAAAAATTATGTCCCAAATGGAGGGGCTTCTCCAACTCAGTTTGCAGGAGGCCACCATATTTCCTCTGACCATTAACCTTTACAAGATAAAAATTACACCTTCCCATCCACTCCAGAAGCAAAGCTTTATTGCCCTTATTCAGAGAATTAATCCAAGCTTCGCTCTCGGCGTTCATCATGTTGTTGTCTATCATTAGAGAATGATCTGCTCTCTCGTTGGGATCAGAGGCTAAAATTAGCTTTTTACCATGCTCTGAACTGGAAGAAGCAGACAAAATCCTCGGTGTCCTCCATAGGCCATAATCCGTGGTTAGGCGGCTAGCCCCTAGTCCACTCGTAAGCCTTTGTCCCAGTTTGGTCTGTCTAAAGAAGCTAAGGTCTGGTGTAGGGATTAGCCGAACACCCCCCGTTTCGGTTCGCATCCAGAACATGCAAACTTTCAAACAACCGTTAAGTCTATGGGACCCGAACGTGAGAAATCAAAAGTGCGAATTGTAAAGCCTAATATGCAAGTTATAGTCCTGAAAAGGGCTTAGGGACCGGGTCCTACCCCAGGGGACATGAATCAATGCAAAAAAAAGTTTTAAAAAATGCAGTTTTTTCGGGAGCAGTGATTTTAATGATGCTTAAAAAGTGAAAAAATAAAAGTGAATATTCCTTTAAATATCGTGCCTGGGGGGTGTCTATGTATGCCTGTAACGTGTCGCGTGTTTCCCATGTTAGAACTGTCCCTACACAAAATGACATTTCTAAAGGAATAAAAGTCATTTAAAACTGCTTGTGGCTTTAATGTAATGTCGAGTCCCTTGCATATGGATGAAAATCATTGAGAAAAACAGCAGGGGTACCCCCCAGTCCTTTGGTCTTGTATGGGTATTAAGGGGAACCCTGCACCAAATTTAAAAAAGGAAAGGCGTGGTGCCCCCAGGCCCCTATATACTCTGAAACAGCAGTATACAGGCGGTGCAAACAATACAGGGACTGTAGGTTTGTTCTTAAGTAAACTCTGTTTGTAATTTGGAACAGGTACTTTTTTTTTAAGTGTAGCTCCAGCCAAAAAAAATCTATTTTTTAAGCTTTTTGGAAAACATGGGGAAGAGTTATCACCCCTGTAACATTTTGTTTGCTGTCTGTGCCCCTGTGCAGAAGATATCATCTCACTTTCTGTCCCAATGAAAATTGTAATTTTCAAAATGTGGGTTTTTTAGGGAAACAAGGATTGGTGGATAAAGCATCAGTGGACAGGAGACACGTTTTTTCCCATATTAACTCAGGAGACAATTTCCCTTCCTAGGGGTAGATTTCCTCTAACTTCCTGTTGTCTCCTCCGTTTGTAAGTAGGAGTCGTTTTGTAAGTCGGATATTTGAAAGTAGGGGCCTGAACTATATACTCTGCATAAATTTGGGCCAAATGCCGCAAAAAATGCAATTTTTTAAATTGGTCATTAAAAACGATCGTGTGTAGGCTCCAGGCATTTTTCTCGACGTGAAAAATGGGCATGAAAATTTAAAACATGCTCTATTTTTTTCTCGTCTTTTTTAACATCCTGAAAAACGGTTGTGTGTAGGCTTTAACGACGGGAAAAAACGCGCATGCTCAGAAGCAAGATAAGAGAAGAGAAATTTGCTAATCAGTCCAAGGGTGGCGCCAAGCGAATGGAACTTCCCCTTTATAGTGCCGTCGTACGTGTTGTACGTCACCGCACTTTTCTCGAGCATTTTTTTTTTTCACAATCGTGTGTATGCAAGGCAGGCTTGACAAGATTCACGTCGAGAAAAACAGTTTTTTTCCATGACATGAAAAATGGTCGTGTGTACGCGGCTTTAGGTGTTGGTGTTGCCATAACACTGTAAGCCCTCACTTTACTCTTGGTGGGCGCAGGAAACAGGCCCTGCTGTGAAATATTAGATCAAGAATTGTAATTACATGCCCCAGGGGCAGAAAAATTGGGCCTTGGCCACTGTGGCGGTGCCCAGAACCAAAAAATGTTCTTACAAGCTATCAACATAAACATTGAGGAGGAAGACGATAGTCTACTCAGCATAACAGGATAGTCAATCAGCATCAGCATAGGCAGTCTTGAAGGGATCTCAGATTCATAAAAAAATTATTCAGTTACATCAGAATCAGGTGCTTGGTAGCAGGTGAATCCAAGACCGATCATTTATACGAAGGTCAGCCGATTGACCGAGTCGGTGGACAGGCGCACCCTGTGATCGGTTTATAAGCTTCCAACAGCACTGAATGTGCGTTCTGAAAGAATGCTGGATGCAGGATCAGGCCAGTAGCTCAATTGCATTACTGTGCAAACTCTGGCCAGTGATCCATCCTCAAGACCCAGTAACCCAGAGGATTTTCGGTGGAAAGGTTGTCCAAGTCTGATCTTGCCCCTAGGTATTCCTTCAACATGTAATCAGACGCTGGCGATGGTTGCTGGAACTGCTCATATCTTGGGGCTGCGGACTAAAAAATTGTCTGGAACACATCCGCAGTGGCGAATCTAGGGTATGGCACATATGGCTAGTGCCATAGGCACAACATGAAGGGGGCGCCTCGTGAGTGGCTAACGATGCCTGGACAGTTAGCCGCATCCAACATGATCCTATCTGTGCCCTCTGCCCCCCCAGCCCCCCCCCCCCCCCCGCCGACTATCGGCCAATCAGAATTCAGAGATGCCTGCTTATAACCTGCCCACCTCCTTTCACAGCCCGCACAGATTTGATAAAGAAGATATGGATAGCCGGAAGTGGGACTGTACTGTATGGGGGAGCGCTGGGCTGACGTCTGAACCGTTTTCCTGTGCTTTACCACAGTAAGTAAGCAGTGGCATTGTTACCTTTGGCAGTTTTCTTTTTCTACAGCCTGGCAACACACCTCCGGGGTTGTGCCTGCATGTGTCTTTCTCCTTTCTGTCTCTCACTCCCAAGCCTGTCACGATCTGCTCTACACCCAGGCAGCACAACTGCACACTGTCCTCTACTTTCCAGCTGCTGCCTGGGTGTTCTGTGTATATGAGCCACTCGCGGTGCAGTAACAATGTCCCTCTTGCTGCCCGAGAGGGGGGGTGGGGCTTGCTGAAGTTTTTTTGCTGCTGGACAGAGCTATATTCTATGTAGGGGGTGTTTTGTTCAGAGAGGTCTGTACTATTGGAGAGGAGGGGGGGGTCTGTGGGGGGCACAGCAGTCTGTCTCTCTGTGGTTGTGCGGAGCAATGTGGAGCAGTCTGTCTCTCTGTGGTTGTGTGGAGCAGTCTGTGTGCAGAGCAATGCAGAGCAGTCTGTCTCTCTGTGGTTGTGCAGAGCAATGTGGAGCAGTCTGTCTCTCTGTGGTTGTGCAAGCAAAGCGGAGCAGTCTGTCTCTATGTGGTTGTGCAGGGCAATGTGGAGAAGTCTCTCTCTGTGTTGTGGCAGAGCAATGTGGAGCAGTCTGTCTCTCTGTGGTTGTGCAGGGCAATGCGGAGCAGTCTGTCTCTCTGTGGTAGTGCAAGGCAATGCAGAGAAGTCTGTCTCTCTGTGATTGTGCAGAGCAATGCGGAGCAGTCTGTCTCTATGTGGTTGTGCAGAGCAATGCGGAGCAGTCTGTGTGCAGAGCAATGCGGAGCAGTCTGTCTCTCTGTGGTTGTGCAAAGCAATGCGGAACAGTCTGTGTGCAGAGCAATGAGGAGCAGTCTGTCTCTGTGGTTGTGCAGAGCAATGTGAGCAGTCTGTCTCTCTGTGGTTGTGCAGGGCAATGCGGAGCAGTCTGTCTCTCTGTGGTTGTGCAGGAGCAATGCAGAGAAGTCTGTCTCTCTGTGATTGTGCAGAGCAATGCGTAGCACTCTGTCTCTATGTGGTTGTGCAGAGCAATGCGGAGCAGTCTGTCTCTCTGTGGTTGTGCAGAGCAATGGGGAGCAGTCTGTTTGCAGAGCAATGCGCAGCAGTCTCTCTCTGTGTTTGTACAGAGCAATGCGGAGCAGTCTGTGTGCAGAACAATGCTGAGCAGTCTGTCTCTATGTGGTGTGCAGAGCAATGTGGAGCAGTCTGTCTCTCTGTGGTTGTGCAGGAGCAATGTGGACGCAGTCTGTCTATCTGTGGTTGTGCAGGGCAATGCGAGCAGTCTGTGTGCAGAGCAATGTGCAGCAGTCTGTCTCTGTGGTTGTGCAGAGCAATGTGGAGCAGTCTGTCTCTCTGTGGTTGTGCAGAGCAATGCGGAGCAGTCTGTGTGCAGAGCAATGCAGAGCAATCTGTCTCTCTGTGGTTGTGCAGAGCAATGGGGAGCAGTCTGTGTGCAGAGCAATGCGGAGCAGTCTGTCTCTCTGTGGTTGTGCAGAGCAATGTGGAGCAGTCTGTCTCTCTGTGGTTGTGCAGAGCAATGCGGAGCAGTCTGTGTGCAGAGCAATGTGGAGCAGTCTGTCTCTCTGTGGTTGTGCAGAGCAATGCGGAGCAGTCTGTCTCTCTGTGGTTGTGCAGAGCAATGCGGGAGCAGTCTGTCTCTCTGTGGTTGTGCAGAGCAATGTGGAGCAGTCTGTCTCTCTCTGTGGCTGTGCAGAGCAATGTGGAGCAGTCTCTCTATGCATGGCAATGTGTGCCAGTGTGTCATCATTAGTGATTTTTTCTTTGTTAACCACTTGCCACCGGGCCTATTCTGGCACTTCTCTCCTTCATGTAAAATCACAATTTTTTTGCTAGAAAATTAATCAGAACCCCCCAAACATTATATATATTTTTTTAGCAGACATCCTAGGGAATAAAATGGGCAGTCATTGCAAAACTTTTTGTCACACGGTATTTGCGCAGCGGTCTTACAAGCGCACTTTTTTGGGGAAAAAATCACTTTCTTGAATAAAAAATAAGACAACAGTAAATTTTACACATTTTTTTTTATATATTGTGAAAGATAATGTTACGCCGAGTAAACATGATACCCAACAATGTCACGCTTAAAATTGCGCCCGCTCGTGGCATGGCGTCAAACTTTTACCCTTAAAAATCTCGATAGGCGACGCTATAAAAAATTCTACAGGTTGCATTTTTTGCATTTTTTTTGTTACAGAGGGAGGTCTAGGGCTAGAATTATTGCTCCTCGCTCTAACGATCGCGGCGATACCTCACTTGTGTGGTTGAACACAGTTTTCATATGCGGGCGCTACTCGCGTATGCGTTCGCTTCTGTGCGCAAGCTCGTCGGGACGGGGCGCTTTAAAAAAAAAAATTGGTTTTCTTATTTCTTTTTATTTAGTTTATAATTTTTTACACTGAAATAATAAAAAAAAAATTGATCACTTTTATTCCTATTACAAGGAATGTAAACATCCCTTGTAATAGAAAAAGCATGACGGGTCCTCTTAAATATGAGATCTGGGTCAAAAGACCTCAGATTCTCATATTTAGACTTAAATGCAAAAAAAGAAAAAAAAAATTGAAACTGTAATTTTTTCAATGACAAAAAATAATGTTTCTTTAAGACGCTGGGCGGGACTGACGTTTTGACGTCACTTCCGCCCAGCAGAGCTATGGGGACGGGTGGGGGCGATTTTTTCCCTCACTCGCACCCCCACACAGCTGCCGAACAGACCCGATCGCCTCCGCCGCTACCGACGGCTCGGTAAGCGGCAGAGGGCGTGGGAGAGGCGCGGGAGGGGCCCTCTCCGCCACCGATAACGGCGATCTCGCCGCGGAGACCCGCCGTTATCATTAACAGAACCGCCCACTGAAGAGATGGATATCTCGGTTGTGGCAGCAGCTGCTGCCGTTACCGAGATATCCATCTTTAAAAACGTGACGGTATTTTGACTATGGGCGGTGGGCAAGTGGTTAAAGACTTTCCTGGCCTGCCTCAGCAGATCCTGTAAGCCAGGTACCGCTGCACCACCAAGTCAAGGACATGAGCGAAACTGGGCACATGGGTCAGGTGTCCCTGTTGGAGGGCAGAGAGGAGGTTGGTGCCATTGTCACAAACCAACCATTCCTGGCTGAAGCTGGCATGGCGTCAACCACCTCTGAGCCCTGCCCCTGCCAAAGCTGACAGGACCTCTGCCCCAGTGTGGCTCCTGTCTCCCAAGCACACCAGCTCAAGCACCGAATAGCATCTCTTTTCCTGCGTGCTTGAACACTTTGAACGCCTACGGAGCACAGCTGTTCCGAGGAGAAAGCAGCAGGGTAAGAGGGTATGAGGAAGAAGAGGAGGGGGTGGATAAGAGATCTGTGGTAGAATCACCACTAGTAGCATTTTTGAGGCGTGGTGTTGGAACAACCTCCAACACTACTGCACCCTGTCCTGCATCCTTCCCAGCTGCCAGCAGAGTCACCCAGTGCGCTGTGAAAGATAGGTAACGTCCCTGTCCATGCCTGCTGGACATGAGTCAGCGGTAATATGCACCTTATCGTGACCCGTCCTGTCCGTCCTGTCCAGCGAGGCCAAGACATTGCCTTCCACATGCCGGTAGAGAGCCTTCGTTTGGGAACCTGCCAACTGAGGTGCCGTACATTCCTCAAATTCACGGAAGGGGGCAGAGTCTACCAACTGAAAAGGCTGCAGTTGAAGTGCTAGCAATTTAGCTAAGCTAGCATTCAACCGCTGGGCATGTGGATGGCTGGGAGCAAATTTGTCTTGCCGTTGTAGCAACTGTGGGAAGGGAAATTTGCCTGCTACAATCAGACGTTGGTGTACCAATAGCAGATTGCCTGCAAGTACTTGGCAGTGGCACACCTAATTCTACACCTTCATTCCTCTCAGTGCAGGTTTCTGAGAGGACTGAAGGTATAATTGGGTTTGAGATCCCAGCTGATGAGGATCATGGAGAGGTGCGCCCTTTCCTTTGGTGTGGGTCCTTAAGTACGCTTGCCAACGGACTGCATGGAACTTTGATACATGTCTGGTCAAAGCATGTGGTGCCCAAGTGGCTGGTGTTTTGGCCACGCTTGATACGCTTCAGACATATGTTGCAAATAGCAACAGTGCGATCTGCTGCACAAAAAAGTCCCACACCAAAGAACTTTTGGAAAAATGCGTGGAGTCAGCAGCGACCTGCACATGCGGAGCTCTGCAGTGTGATGCAGTCGGTTGGCTGCCCTTAAGCTGGCTGCCTCGTTGGAGATGTGCCTCCTCCTTCCTCCTCTCTCCTATCAGGCACCCACGTAGACTTAGTGACCTTCATTATCCCCTCCCTCCTCGTCACTGGAGCAAACCTGGCAGTATGCTGCAGCTGGAGGAACATGACTGCCAGTTTGTTGTCCTTCTTGGGCACACACTCTCTCTGGGCTCATGTCTACTGCCTTCCTCAAGCTTGGTACCATCACAGAGCCTTCAAAACGCTACGCGCCTAATTTGGCGCGAACGGCCCGTAAAGTTCGATATTTGAACGATCGAACAGCCGATGTTCAATCGAACTCGAAGTTCTAATAGCGTCCCACTGCGAAACATAAAGCTTTAGGTAGATTTTCCCCAAAGCTTGACCTTATCCGAGGGAGATCCTTAAGGCCCTGCTTCACTTGTTCCTTTAGAACTTGACACATACCAACTGCCGCTACAGCAGGTTGGGTTTTACAGCCAGTGTTGCTCATCTTACTTTAAAAAGTAATTAGTTACAGTTACAAATTACTTCTCCGAAAAAGTAATTGAGTTTAGTGACTCAGTTACTACATTGGCAAAGTAATTAGTTACTTAGCAAAGTAACTGACTTTTTTTTTTAATATTCTACAATGCAATTATATAGTAGAGGGTGAGGAGTATATAGCAGAGGATGAGGAGTATATAGTAGAGGGTGAGGAGTATATGTATATAAGAGGGTGAGGAGTATACAGTAGAGGGTGAGGAGTATATAGTAGAGGGTGAGGAGTATATAGCAGTGGCCCACTGCTATATACTCCTCACCCTCTACTATATACTCCAGTCCTCACCCTCTACTGTATACTCCTCACCCTCTACTGTATACTCCCCACCCACTGCTATATACTCCTCACCCACTGCTATATACTCTTCACCCACTGCTATATACTCCTCACTCACTGCTATATACTCCTCACCCAACTGCTATATACTCCTCACACACTGCTATATACTCCTCACCCGCTACTATATACTCCTCACCCGCTACTATATACTCCTCACCCACTGCCAGTGGGTGAGGAGTATATAGCAGTGGGTGAGGAGTATATAGCAGTGGGTAAGGAGTATCCTATCCCATCCTATATGGAATGTGCCCACCATACCCATCCTATATAGAT
The DNA here is from genome assembly GCF_905171775.1 of Rana temporaria. Classification (NCBI taxonomy): domain Eukaryota; kingdom Metazoa; phylum Chordata; class Amphibia; order Anura; family Ranidae; genus Rana; species Rana temporaria. Next base: position 113,166,858 of record NC_053495.1, on the reverse strand, counting down.
TGTACACTGTGCCCACCCTACATGCAGACTCAATGCAGATCACACAGCTCCCCATCGAGAGGGCAGTGCCAGGTACAGACCCCCTGTGCCCACACTCAGCACCCAGCTCTTTGTCTGATTCCCCCCCCCCGGTGCCAACATTTAGGGGTACAAAAGACAAAGTTGTAGCCCCCCTCTTACCTGCAGCACAGATCAGAGCCATGCAGCCCAGTACGGTGACAGCAGACATGTCCTAGGACTCCCATCCAGAGGGGTGCCCGTGTGCCTGGATGGTCCCCTTTTGCAATGTGTGGGGATCACACAGGAATGAGGATCGTGGGGGGGGGTGGCGCGCCATCAGTGCCTACTACGAGGCTTCTCACAGAGCAGGTGGAAGAGCTCCCCCCTCCTCCTCCGCACATGGTACGGCCAGAGATAGGAACAAGGTGGCTCTGGGGGATCGGAGCCCCACTGGGGGCAAGGGGGGGACTTTTTCCCCCCCTGGCCGCGGCGCCGCCCCTGCACGAACTGCCGCCCCGAGGCCTGCGCAAAACCAACGCGCTGACGTCATGCATGATGCGGGCGCCCAGACCCGGCAATTACTCTGCTGCCATCTAGTGGCAGTAGATGTAATTGCGGTAACGCCGCCCAGTAATGGGAACGGCGTTGCCGAGAGGGAAAAAGTAATCTGATAGATTACTCTTTACCCTCAGGAGGCCCATCGTTACCTAACGGCGTTTATTTAAATGCCGTTAGTTACAACACTGGTTACAGCACCCGCCATTACAAAAGAAGACTTTAGTAAGGATTCCAATTTCTTTTCAGAAGGATCCTTAAAAACATGAGCATTGTCTACAGGACAAGTTAGGCTTTTTTTTACACAAGAAATGGCTGCATCCACTGCAGTTTCCATTTCTTGATAAACTTCTCTTCCATAGGATAAAGAACATCAAATTTCCTAGGCGGAGGGAAAAACGACTGTCTGGATGTTGCCAGTCTGCGTAAATAAGATTCTCCATTAAAGGATGAACCGGAAAGGAACATGCAGCCTGTGGGGATTTTAATGAACCCAGGGAGGAGACAGATGATTCAATTGACCCAGAAGAGGGCAACTTGAACGTTGAATGTACTACCTCAGCATAACCTGCAATTTAAGAACCCCTGATCCATCCGACTGCTCCTCCTCTGGAAATGCTACCTCACCATCTTCATCCTCAGACTTTTCTGAACGAGGATCTAAGATAATAGAAGGAGACCTACTCCGCTTTTTGGCTTTTCCGTGAGGATGCTGCGATTAGAGTAGCGATCCTCCCGTTGTTTAGCGCTGCTGCCAAGGTATCCTCAGTGACATATGCTCTCAGGTGTCCGAGGTATTTTTCAAGCCTCCCGCGTTGCGTCTGCGCAGTAGAGCGGGGTGCATGCCGCACGTGTCCACTCGCATGACCACGCCCCCTCTTTCCGGCCGTGCCCTGTAAAGCGCACCCCCCCCCGCACGTGTGTAGAATGGTGGAAAAATACCCACAATAGGGGAGAGAGGAGGATCCCCCAACAAGCAGCCATACCTCACTGAACAGAGGTTTATTGCAGAGCTTGAAGCAGAGGAAGCATGCTACCTGAGGAGCAACTGACAATGACCTGGTCCTGGGCATGGTGAGTGGATAACAGCTCTTTACTCCTTCCAGTGGCGGACATAGGAAAGACGGTACTCAAAAAGGGAAAAGTCCTTAAGATGCTTTCTATCTCGGATCTTTTCCCACTTACCTTATCTCCGCCGCAGGACTGCTGAAGACCAGACAGTACCAATCTTCATCTATCACGGCAGGTATGTTGTGCCAACCTGCAGCCGAGCTCCGGGTTCCCCCCTGATGGTTGACATAAGCCACCGCCGTGGCGTTGTCCGACTGAATCCTGATTGGGCGACCTTGCAACCTCCTCGACCATGAGGAGAGGCATAGTCTGATCGCCCGAAGTTCCATGACATTGATCGGCAGATGGGATTGTTCTAGAGACCAGCGACCCTGGGCTGACTGGACCCACCCAGACACAACCCCCAACCCATGAGTCTGGCATCCGTCGTAATCACCGTCCACTGGAAGGGAAGAAACAACTTCCCGGACCGAAGAGCCGGGGATCTCAGCCACCAATTCAGAGAGACTGACTAGGTGGCTTACCTGAATCTGCCGATCCAGAGACAATGGAGATTTGTTCCATTTGTACAGGATCTCCCTCTGCAATACACAAGTGTGGGACTGGGCATACAGTACTGCCGCGAAGGAGACTACCATCAGGCCCAGGACTCAAAAATGGAGAGACGACCATATTGCTGCCCAAAGACCAGAGCACTTTTTGCGATTCGGGACTGCGCCGCTTTAACTGACAATTGCGCGGTCGTGCGACGTGGCTCCCAAACAAAATTGGCATTCTTTTCTCCCCACAAATAGAGCTTTCTTTTGGTGGTATTTGATCACCTCTGCGGTTTTTATTTTTTGCGCTATAAACAAAAATAGAGCGACAATTTTGAAAAAAATGAATATTTTTTACTTTTTGCTATAATAAATATCCCCAAAAATATATAAAAAAACATTTTTTTTCCTCAGTTTAGGCCGATACGTATTCTTCTACATATTTTTCGTAAAAAATAAATCGCAATAAGCGTTTATTGATTGGTTTGCGCAAAAGTTATAGCGTTTACAAAATAGGGGGTATTTTTATGGAATTTTTATTAATATATTTTTTTACTAGTAATGGCCGCGCACGCGCCCCTAGCGGCCGCTCAAAGAGCCGACGTTATACTACGGGCTCTCGCCCAGGAGAGCCGACCTGCCGCCGTATAATGACGGCGGCTGGTCGGCAAGTAGTTAACACCCACCCAAATTCCTTAAGATGCGTTCTATCTCGGATCTTTTCCCACTTACCTTATCCCCGCCGCAGGACTGCTGAAGACCAGACAGTACCAATCTTCACCTATCACGGCAGGTATGTTGTGCCAACCTTCAGGGATATGGGTTCCTATTAAAAAGAAGACCTCTTCCCTGGACCTTGTAAAAGACTCTGCCAGAAAACGTTTGCGCATTTATGTAGCGAAAGTACTGGATCCCAGTCCTCCAAGGAGAGACATTACAGGCAAAACCTCAGTCTTCTGCAAGATCCGGTTACCATCCATTCAGGCGTATAAAATAAGCCTTTTTAGATGGCTCCGATTGCGCAGCTCTTTAACCCCCGGAGGGATTTTAGCAGAGTTTCTTCTTAGCACATCCTTTTTTTTTTAAGGTGTTTATTTAAAACTTTTTTACAGAGAAAATTACAAAATAATCAAAAGGCCGCACAGGCAGCCATTAGAACATAACAGCAGAACAGTTATATCAAAAAAACAATAAACAGCCGGACCAACAGTAGTCCAACAATAAAGAAAAGAAAACCCCAAAACATACACACAAACAATCCAACACACACAAACACACACAGCCAAAGTGACCACGACTGCAACCTCATAACAGTAGGATACCCAAGGCACCAAAAACAGAAAATGCAGTGCAGTAGGATCTGCCATCTTTTAACATCATCAGATCAATGGGAAAGCTGGGAGGAGAGGATCTCCCCCCAGAAGTCCTTTGAGACATCTAGCCACGGCTGCCACACTTTATAAAAAAAATTGGGGCACGCCCTACTTATGTACACCAATTTAAATTTAGGAAGAAGGCTATGAACTATATTTAAAAAAACATTAATCGAGAGGGGGCCCACATCCTTCCAGCAAAGCAGTATAGTTTTTCTTGCATAGTATACGTAACAGAGTCCTGGGGTGAGATCGGGGAATGTGATCATTCAGCACCCCCAGAAGTCCAACCTCTGGAGTATGAGGTACCTGTAAATGTAACTTGTTAGCAAAAAAATCAAACATATCTGTCCAAAATGCCGAAAGCCCTGGACACGTCCAAAACATATGAAACCAGTCAGCAGCCATCGTGCCACATCTACAACAGGCTGCATCCCGTCCCAGACCCATCCTAACCAATCGAGCAGGTGTGTAGTGTAAATTGTGTACAAACTTAAATTGCACTAACACATCAGCAGTACTAATGATATCCTGAAAGCATACCTCCGTAGCTTCCTCCCAATCCTCCTCAGAAAGTTCAGGCATAATCCTCAGCCATTTGGTATGAGAGTCCTGAAAGGGATCGGCCCCCTGGAGATGGCCATAAAAAGTCGTCACTAACTTGTCAATGTCAGAAAAGGACAGTAGACCTTCAACGGGAGTCTCCGAGAGCTCAACGTTCAGGGACCCAAACTGTGTCCGGGGGGCATGTCTCAGCAATAGATATTTAAAGAAGAATTTATTATCCAGACCAAAATTAAGCCTAAGTGTCTCAAAGGATAGTAGTGTATTCTCTACTATAATTTGTGAGAGGTACGTTATTCCATTGTGGGTCCACCACATCGAATCCGGATGACCATAAAGCTCTGGGACATTCTGGTTCCGCCATAGAGGAGTCTGCGGCGACACGCCAGATGTGGCATGCGACAGCAGCCTCCCACTCTCCCCCCCAGGCCAGAAAACAGACCTCGACAGGAGAGAGCCTAGAGCCCCCAGACCTCCAAAACCTATGCAATTCATCCCGCAAGGAAGTAGGGGGTTCAAACAAGGACAGTAAGAGAGCATTAGCCGGAGTCTGGGGGTCAGAGTGCAGCCAATAATGGACATAGGTGAGCTGGGAGGCCAGAATATAGTACCGCAGGTTTGGGCAAGCCAGGCCTCCCACGGCCTTGGCCGCCTGAAGGGAAGATCTATTTATACGAGGGCGGGAACCACTCCAGGTGAAGCCAAAAAGAGCAGAGTCCAATTTTGCAAAACATTTTTTGGTAAGAATAACCGGGGAGGGAGGGGTGGTGCTCCCGAAGCTGCTTCGAACGCTGAATGCAGCTAGGGAATCGCGACGGCTCCCGGAATCCATGCGACAAGCTAGCATAGTCCTACTGCTTAAACCTGGAAAGGACCCATTAGATCCTGGCTCTTATAGGCCGATATCGCTCCTTCAAAGTGATATAAAAATATTAGCAAAGGTCTTGGCAATGCGGCTAAATAAGGTAATCACGGCAATTATACATACTGATCAATCAGGTTTTATACCGGAGAGATCCACTGCCATTAATCTTAGGAGATTGTTTGTAAATATGCAGTCAACGGCGGACAATGTGGGAGATAGAGCTCTGTTGTCTTTAGATGCCCACAAGGCTTTCGACAGCATTGAATGGCAGTACTTGTGGGCTACTTTGACCAGATTTGGATTTGGGCCTGTGTTCCAGTCATGGGTGCGGCTCCTGTACGACTCCCCCGTGGCGGTTATTAGGGAGGAGGGCAGAGTGTCTTCTCCCTTCCCGCTCCATAGGGGGACCCGACAGGGGTGCCCCCTCTCACCCTTGCTGTTCGCGGTTGCCATAGAACCATTGGCGGCTCTGGTGCGTTCCAACCCCTCAATTACGGGATTTCAGTACGGATTGACACACGAAAAAATTATGCTCTATGCGGACGATACTATGCTTCTACTGGGTGACACGTCGGGCTCGCTTCGGGAGGCGATGTCGGTGGTTCAGACATTCGGGTCCTTTTCGGGGCTATTGATTAACTGGTCTAAATCCGCGCTTATGTTCCTGGATTCGACGAACTCGCAGGATTGTACGCTGATGGAAATTCCGGTGGCGACTAAATTTAAATATTTGGGAGTGTGGGTGACCCCTCAACCGCTTGATTATGTTTCGCTTAATCTCACCCCCTTAGTAGGCAGGATCAGAGACAAAATTAAAGTGTGGTCGAAATTAAAAATGTCCCTAGTCGGTAGAGTTAATCTCACAAAAATGGTGTTTATGCCTCAGTTATTATATATGCTGCATAACACTCCCATGGTTGTCCCACTCAGGATTTTTAGAATTATTAACTCCCTATTCCGTGCATTTCTCTGGCTTAATAAGACCCCCAGGATTAAACTGGAACAATTACAAAAACCGAAGGAGGCGGGAGGGCTTGCTCTCCCAAATCCCTGGGTGTACTACTTAGCTGCCCAATTACAACACATTGCTCGAGCCATGAGTAAGGGACGGGGTGACCCGGTGGTAGATATAGTAAATCGCACGGCGGGTATGGATAATTGGGTGACGGGTCTCGAATCTTTGCAATGCGCTAAATCGAACTAACTATTTCCCACATATGTATTAATGCAGAAGATTTGGAACAAAACCCGCCAATTGCAGAACATAGAGGGCTTTACAGGGCACAGCCCAATCTGGAACAATCGCTATTACGAGGAGTTGATGACGCTGACATGTGGGGAACGCTGGAGGAGGTATGGGGTAACTCACCTGGTACATATCTTCTCCGGGGGCCGTCTGCTTTCTTTTGCGGAGCTCCAGGAGAAGTTTGGCCTTCCTCAGGCAATGCATTTTTATTATTTACAATTGAGTCATGCCGTTAGGGCCCAGGCTGGGAGCAACCCTTGGATATTATCCCCTGCCCCGATCTTCCACTTTATGACTGGGACAACTAGCTTCAGGGGTTTCATCTCGAGCTCATACGCCATGCTGCTGTCGGCATTTTTGCCGGGCATCCCCTCAGGGTGGTGACCTCCTGGGAAAGTGATGTGGGCGTTTTCGAGGAGGAGCAGTGGGAGGAGGCATTGCTAGCTATACAGGGAGGCTCACTTAACGTAGCACAACACCTGTCACAATTGTACATTGTTCTCCGGGTGCATTACACTCCAGCCAGATTGTACAGGATGGGCCTGGTTGCCGATGACAGCTGTCCTAGATGCGCTAGAGATCATGGAGACCTCATCCACCTGATGTGGAGGTGCCCCAAATTACATCTATATTGGGCGGGGGTTCTCAAAACATTAAATGAAGTATTTCTGATTCAAATACCACAGACCCCCAAGGTGTGCATTTTGGGTATTATAGAAGATCTCCCACTAGAGGACAACCCGAAGAAGGCCATTGGTAGGGCCCTTTTCCAGGCTCGCAAACTTATCCTCAGACATTGGAAGGATGTAGAACCCCCAAGACTGGGGGAGTGGATAGCTCAGATGGGTTGTACTCTCCGAGCAGAGAAATATATATATCAGCACAGGAAAAGGGGGGGAAGGTTTGAGTTGCTGTGGGCTCCCTGGTTAAATTCCCCAGGGCTGGCCCCACTTGAGTTGGTACAGGACAGGCTGCTCATATAAGAGGATGGAGGTGAAGACTCACTATGGGGCCAATGACACACAGTAGAGAGGGGAGGCGGAGTGGTCCAGGGGATGGAATTCTAACACATACTGGTGCGGGTTACGGGGTGTGAGGTTCTGCCAGAACCCGTATTTCGTGGTACTACAAACTGTGGTGCCCTTTATAGGAGGAAGAGGTAGCATTCCAGAAGTTTTGTGTGGATTTTTTGTTATTTCCTTTTTTTTTGTTTTATGAGAATGTGTAAGGATGGTTGAATAATGACTAACACAAAATGTATGTAACCATGTATTTTTATTGCCATATTATTCAATAAACATCCTTTTTTGAGAAAAAAAAAAAAAAGAATAACCGGGGAGGCACAAAAACAATAAATACCTTTTGGTAAAAAAATAATTTTAAAAATATTAATACGTCCAATTAGATTAAGGGGCAATGACGTCCAGGTACGGAACTTACCTGCCATTTCTTGAAACACAGGGTTAATGTTAAGTTCTTCATATCTAGAGAGGTCAGCATGTATCTGGATTCCCAAGTATTTAAAGGACTGTGACAGAGTTATGCGTAACCCCTGTAGATAGTCAAGTGGGACCGGGGGGCGATCGCAAAGGCCTGGGACTTCTCCCAGCCCACCTGGAGCCCCGAGACCGCACCAAACTCCACGACCACCGGTATGAGAGCTCAAAAGGAGCTTTCCTTCCCATTAAGATAAACCAGGGCATCGTCTGCATAGAGAGAAATCCTCTCCTCCAACAGACCAGATCGGATGCCCCCAATCTCAGACGCCTGCAGCACCGCCAAGGCCAATGGCTCAATGGCTAATGCAAACAGGAGTGGAGAGAGAGGGCATCCCTGCCTGGTGCCCCTTTCAAGGGAAAACGAATGAGAGATATCCTTGTTCGTGCGGACCCTAGCCTTCAGAGCTGCGTACAACAAACGGGCCCATTTAATAAAGCCCTGGCCAATCCCCATCCGAGCCATAGTTTCCCAGAGGAAGGGCCAGCTAACAGTGTCAAAAGCTTTTAATATGTCCAAAGAGAGGACTAAACCACTACATTTCATGCGTGCCGTTCTGTAAATGTGTAAGAATAGCCTACAAATGTTAGCATAAGTACTCCTGCCAGGCATGAAACCCGACGGGCGGTATAAGGGATAGAATGACTGTCTGACGCCTGAGGGCACGTATTTTTTAAAAATGTTTGGAGTAATTGCTCAGAAGCGATATGGGCGATAAGACCCTCACAGCATCCTGTCCTTACCAGGTTTCGGTATAACCACAATGAGGGCCTCATTCATGGAATCCGGAAGATTCCCCGTCCCAAGAGAGTCTTGGTAAACTTTGAGTAGTTTAGGAGCCAATTCCTCTATATGTGTCCGATACCACTCCGAGGAGAGACCGTCCATACCCGGAGTCCTATTAGAGGGTAAGAGGCGAATGGCCTCGACAACCTCCTCTAGGGTAATAGGCCTATCCAGCAGAGTCCTTTGGGATTCAGTTAAGTTTGGGAAACTAAGAGTCTCAAAAAAGCCCACAAATTCAGATTGCACTGGGATCGCCTCACCCCTGTACAGGTTACTATAAAAATCTGCAAAGGTCTGGTTAATTGTCAATGCGTCCGTAGTGGATGAGCCGTCAGGGAGCTGGATTGAGGCTATCGAGGAATCCTGAAAATCCGTATGGGCAAGATAGGCAAGAAGCCTACCGTTCTTCCCCTCATGTTCAAGGATACGAGCAGAAAGGTATAGTTGTTGTTTTTTGGTTAGATCTATCATGTGAAGCTGCAGTGCCCTGTGGGCATCCGTCAGCATACCCCGGGTTTCAGAGGTGGGAGCACCTGCATGCCGAGCACGAGCCTCCTCAAGAGCTTTCTGAAGAGTGTCCCCTGCCTCTCGCTTAGCGCATCTGTATGTCTGAATGCGAGAAATATAGGAACCCCGAACAGCCTTGAAGATATCCCACACAGAGCCCCAGGCTGCAGAACCTGCGTTGAGAGACCAGTAAAGCGACATGTCAGTCGGGATTGCCTCAGAGATCTCTGGCGTAGAAATCCAGAGAGGGCTGAGTCGCCAGGTCCGGAACAACGGCCTATGGCCCAGCTTCAAACCTATCTGCACCATAGAGTGGTCTGACTCAGTTCGGGATATATACATCATGGACTGTACACAGGGCAACAAATGCCCTGTGGCCAGCGCAATTATCAAGTCTGGAGAGCACTGCATAAGACCTAGACTGGCAGGAGTACACTCTGGCAGTGGGATATTTCCAGCGCCACAAATCCACATATCCATATGTAGAGCACCACGCATGAAACAGCTTAGACTCAGATTGCATAGGTTTCAGTCTATCTAAATCAGGTTGTATGACAGAGTTAAAATCCCCAAGGATAAGCATAGTCACCTTAGGCAAAGTGGCAAAATGAACACTGAGTTGAGAAAAAACTGCAGCCGTGACAGGGGGGAGGAAGATATACCGTGGTCAGGATAAGGGGCTCCCGTAAATGGAGACATGGAGGATGACAAACTGCCCCTTGGGATCAAGAATGACTTGGTGACACATGAAAGGCAACCCCTTACGGATCAGGACTGCAACCCCCCAGGCATAAATAGAGTAGGTGGATTGATTGTGACTGGCGACCCAGTGTTTCTTGGGGGCCAACACCTTGGACCCCATGAGGTGAGTTAACTGAAGGCATAAGATATGGGGTTTAAATTGTTTCAGGGCCTCAAAAACGGACGCTCTTTTAAATTTAGAGTTTATCCCACGGACATTCCACGAGCAGATTGTTACCTCAGCCATGGGTGTAGTGAAGGTACAAGGTCAAGGAGGGGGAACCCCGGAGGAGCCCCACCCCCAGTCACGGCCACAGGAGCAAATAATGGTCGCAGCGATGTACACACACACACATCCTAACACACCTCAGACACACCAACGTACACATAGTTACATAGTTACATAGTTACATAGTTAGTCAGGTTGAAAAAAGACACAAGTCCATCCAGTTCAACCACAAAAAAATAAACAAACGAAATAAAAAAACACAATACAATCCCATACACCCAACTCCATACCCACAGTTGATCCAGAGGAAGGCAAAAAAAAAACAGCAGAGCATGATCCAATTTGCTACAGCAGGGGAAAAAATTCCCTCCTGATCCCCCGAGAGGCAATCGGATTTACCCTGGATCAACTTTACCTACAAATCTTAGTACTCAGTTATTTTATGTACATTTAGGAAAGAATCCAGGCCTTTCTTAAAGCAATCTACTGAGCTGGCCAGAACCACCTCTGGAGGGAGTCTGTTCCACATTTTCACAGCTCTTACTGTGAAAAAACCTTTCCGTATTTGGAGGTGAAATCTCTTTTCCTCTAGACGCACCAACGTACACACAACTATATACAAATTCACAATCAGAGCCCAAAAGGCCAATAAGTCCATTGCCCAGCTCCAAAAAGGCGGAGAGGCAAAAAAGGAAAAACAAAAAAAGGGGAAGGATCCCAGAAAAACAGGGAAACAAAATAAGTCAGTGTTCAGCAATAGTGTTCCATAAGGAGTAGAAAAATTAAGTCTGGAGGGGGGAACCACTCCAGGGCAGCTGGACCTCAATCAGGGACCGAGGACAAGTACTCTCCCCCATGCGGGTTAAGTGCGATCATTCACCAACCGCAGTCTCGGGCAAAAAATGTAAACAAAAAATGTATTCGGCAAATAAAAGAAAAATGTAGAAAAAGCAGCAACAGAGCAGGTGGAATAAGGCAGGGACAACAGTTCCAACCGTAGTACCTTTAAACTGCTACGGTCAGCATCAGACAGGAGGCCTAGGAGGACGAGGCAGCGACTCCCACCAGGACATGGCATCTTGCGGGGACTGGAAGAAATGGACCTTCCCCTGGTAGGCGACCCGGAGGGTGGCAGGGAACAGCATGGAGTATTGGACAGTTTTGTTCCCGGAGCTTCAGCTTGATACGTTGGTAGCCGGCTCTGCGATTGTGGACCGATACAGAGTAGTTAGGAAAGAGGGACACCACGGCGTTGTTAATTCAGTGACTACCCTTCCTCCTGGCAGCCCCCAAAATGGAGTCACAAACCCTATAATTCAGGAGCCGGATCACCATCGTGCCAGGAGGGTGTCCTTCAGGAAGGGGGGCGCCCCGGGACTTGGTGGGCCCTCTCAATTACAAAACAAGAGGAGAGCTGTTCGCGGCCAAATTCCTGTTCAAGCCAGCTTTCCAAGAAGGCAACATGATCAGAGTCCTCCACCCTCTCAGGCAACCGGACCAGGCGCAGGTTGTTCCTGCGCAAACGGTTTTCGAGGTCATCGATCTTATCCTCTAGCGTGGCAATCTTCCCCCCATAGGAGTTAAAGGGGTTGTAAAGACAAAAATATTTTCCTCTTAAATTAAAGTCTGACAGTAGCTGATAAAGTAAAAAGTAATGTTTTGCATTATAACTAGTTTGATACCTGTTGAAATTGAGCTGTTTTATTCACCTCCGTCACTCCTGAATCATTATTCTCACTGACTTCCTGGTTTGCGGTGCGCATTCATTCTTGCTACATCACGGCCTAATGGGAACTACAGTTCCCATTAGGCTTAGCCTCCATGACTGTGAGGGATAAGAGAGCATCTTCACGCAGGGCTGTAGTCATAGGGAGGGGGTGAGCGCATTCTGCTTTCCACCATGCAAAACGGCTCAGATGCTGGTGGAAAGCAAGAAGAGGAGTCACAGGAAATTGCATTTTCAAACCTGGATTACTGTATTTTGGAGGTCAAAAGGAAAAACGGGGTAAGTGATATTTAAATGCTCTAGCTTACAGCAATCAATTGATCTAATAAAAATTGAACCTTTAGTGTTCCTTTAAGTTTAGGCAGGATAGGGGTAACTGTGTCCTCACTAACACGTTGTTCGGCTTCAGTGACCTAGCCGCGCAGCTTATGCACATCTTGCCGCATTATGTTCAAGTCTATTTTCAGGCCATCCACCTTTCCCACAAGATCTACATGGTTTACCTTTATTGTAGCCAAGACCTCTGCCAGAGTAGGCTCCTTAACTTCCGTTACGATCGCCGGATCGGGGGCCGCATGAGGAAGGACATCCGCGGGATCTTGGTGCTCCGGGGAGGGTGGTGGGGACCCGTTCTGGCTGTCTTCGAAGAGATCCGGAGTGGAGGCAGAAGATGCACTAGGCCGAAGAACGGTGCTGCGGCGGCCATCTTGACAGGAGCGCATGGTAATGCTCATCTTCGGTGGTGGTTGTTTCTTCCCACGCCGCTTTCCCATGCACCAAAATGCCTTCCAGGGGTGCAGGAGACTATCAGGTAAGGAAAGAATCGTCTGTCAGCGCTGGATGATCAGGATGGAGCAGGATTGTCTGGGGAGAGAACGGAGCTGCTCAGGAACACGTCTGTTCACATCCCGCGCTAGGCCATGCCCCTTCTTAGCACATCCTTAATCGCGACCATCACCTTAGACACCGGCGAAAAAACTGAGGTACTTCCCTTATAGGATGGGTTATATAGAGGGACCTTGTCTTCATTGGGTGTGAGCTAAACAACAAACTATGTAATAATTAAAAGCTCTTAAAAGTGTCCCGTGGTGTAAAAAAAAGAAAAATAGGATTTTTTGTACTCACCATAAAATCCTTGTCTCTGTCGTCCATGGCTGGACACAGCCTTCTCAAGTCTTGACAAGTGGGTTATGTTCCTGGTCACAGGAGAGGACAAGGCAGAACATGTTAGATAATTAAATACATGTTACTTTAACAGAGTTGAACAGCCCTGCACAGGGGGCAATCCCTCCGGACATAACCCTCCTCCCTGCAGCATGCAGCCTCAGTTCGTAACAAGCAGTACAAACCTAAAAAGGAGGGTGGGTGCTGTGTCCGCCCATGAACGACAGAGAAAAGGATTTTACGGTGAGTACAAAAAATCCTATTTTCTCTTATGATCCATGGATGGACACAGCCTTAAGTCTTGACAAGTGGGACGTCCCCAAGCAGTGTAAAACAAAAAAAACTGAGGGGTGGAAACAGTATCAGTAAAAACAAACAACTTCACCCCCAAACAAGCAGAGTTCCTTTAACGGAGGAGGTGCAACTATAAACAGCCGCCTGCAAAACCTTGCGGCCAAAGGAAGCATCAAAAGATGCACTCACATCAACCTTGTAACATTTTGAAAAAGTGTGAACATACGACCAATTCACCGCCTTGCACACCTGTGAGACAGACGCTTGATGTTGGAAAGCCCAGGAAGCACCAATTGCCCTGGTCGAATGTGCCGTCACCGGAAAGGGGGCACCCGCCCCTTAAGAGCATAGGCCTGTATAACGGTCTGCCTGATCCACGAGAAATGGTGGCTCATGAGACCGCCAGGCCCTTTTGTAGACCAGACACCGACACAAAAAGTGAGTCGGTAATCCGAAACGTAGCCGTAGCAGACAGGTACACCCGCAAAGCGTGTACAACGTCTAAAGTATGAAGCGCAACCTCTCTAGGATGCGCCGGCCGAGGACATAAGGACGGAAGAACAACCTCATTCAGGTAAAAGGCCGAAACCACCTTCAGAAGAAAGGAAGGTTGCGGGCGCAACACCACCTTATCCTTATGGAGGAACAAGTATGGCGATTTGCAAGACAAGGCCGCCAACTCAGAAACCCTTCTGACAGAAGTAATGACCACCAAAAAGGCCACCTTCTGAGATAGTGTCAAGAGAGGAATCTCGCCAATGTTTTCAAAGGGATGTTCCTGAAGAACTGAGAGCACCAGATTCAAATCCCATGGAGGAAGAAGTGGTTTAAGAGGGGGAAGTATATGACGAATCCCCTGCACAAAAGGTACCCACCAGAGAAAGTACACAGCCAAGGCTGAAATCTGTCCCTTAATGGTGCTTAAGGCAGGTTTCTGATCCACTCCATGCTGTAAAAACAGCAGATCCCTGGAAACCGAATACGTCCGTGGACGTCACCCCATCTCTTTGCACAAAGAGATGTAGGCCTTCCAGGTGAGATGGTAGATCTTCCTGGAAGAAGACTTCCGTGCTCTCAGCACAGTTGAGATGACCGAGTCGGAAAGACCCCGGTCTCTTAAAACCTGTCTTTCAATAGCCATGTCGTTAAAGCCAACGACTGTAAAGCAGGATGAAGTATGGGACCTTGAGACAGAAGGTCCTCCCGCATTGGCAGCCACCAGGGTGCATCTGCCACCAGGCGCACAAGATCGGCGTACCAAGGGCGCCAAGGCCAATCTGAAGTGATTAGAATCATCGGGATCCCCTTGGCCTCCACTCTGCGGAGCACCTGGGGAAGCAACTTCAATGGGGGAAAGGCATAAAGTAGCCGATACTGACCCCACGGGGCCACCAACGCATCTGACGCGTCTGCCTAGGGATCTCAGGACCTGGCCACGAACCTCGACACCTTGCTACAAAGGAGCTGAAACACCTCCGGATGCAATGACCATTCCCCCAGTCCAGCATCTGGGGACTCAGGTAGTCTGCCTGCCAGTTTTCTACACCCAGAATGTAGACGGCCGACAGAGCCGACACACGTCTTTCCGCCCACCTTAGGATGTGAGAGACCTTGGACACTGCAGCCGAGCTCTGTGTTCCCCCTGATGGTTGACATAAGCCACCGCCGTGGCGTTGTCTGACTGCATCCTGATTGGACGACCTTGCCACCTCCTTGACCACGAGGAGAGGCATAGCCTGATCGCCTGAAGTTCCAGGACATTGATTGGCAGACGGGATTGTTCTAGAGTCCAGCGACCCTGGGCCGACTGGACCCACCCAGACGCAACCCCCAACCCGTGAGTCTGGCATCCGTCGTAATCACCGTCCACTGGAAGAGAAGAAACGACTTCCCGGACCGCAGAGCCGGGGATCTCAGCCACCGATTCAGAGAGACTGACTAGGTGGCTTACCTGAATCTGACGATCCAGAGACAATGGAGATTTGTTCCATTTGGACAGGATCTCCCTCTGCAATACACAAGTGTGGGACTGGGCATACAGTACTGCCTCAAAGGAGGCTATCATCAGACCCAGGACTCACATGCAAAAACGGAGAGGCGACCATTTGCGGGATGCCAACAGCTTCACTGCAGACTGAAGAGTCTGCATCTTTTCCAGGGGAAGAAAGACTTTCACTTCCGAGGAGTCCAGAATCAACCCTAGGTACTCCAAACGCTGAGTCGGTACCAGGACTGACTTTTGAATGTTTAACACCCACCCAAATTCTTGGAGGGTCTTGCTGGCTATAGACACATCCACCTCTAATTCTGAGCCAGAATCTGCTCTCAGAAGAAGATTCTCTGAGTAGCCCAAGATGGCAATTCCTCGCTGTCTCAGCAAAGCTAGGATCGGTGCGAGTATCTTGGTGAAAACTCTTGGGGCTGACGCTAGTCCATAGGGAAGGGCCACAAACTGATAGTGGTCCTCCCCTATCACAAAGCGCAGAAACTTCTGGCGACTTGTGCAAATTGGGACATGCAAGTATGCGTCCTTGATGCCCAAGGATGCCAGAACGCCCCCCGGATGAAGCGCAGCCACCACCGAGCGAATTGATTCCATGCGGAACCTCCTTACTCTCACAAAGGTATTTAGGGCTTTGAGGTCCAAAATTGGACGGATCCTGTCCTTCGGGACTGTTAGATTTTGAATTTATTACTATTTTAAGTGATAAAAGTTTCTGGAATCACTAGTTAAACATGTAAATTTTGAAGGTTGCTGAGGACAAGAAAAAGGTCATTTGCTGTGTATGTAACATCTATTTTTGAGGTACTACGTCAAGACAATGGGTGGAGTTATGTTACAGTATAATAATCCATGTGGTTTGAGTAGCTAGCCAGGATTGTTGGGGGTCACCCGACCCTGCAGGAAGCCTTCACTATGGAAGGTCGGAGAAAGATGTACCATCTTACCACATTCCTCTTTCTGAAACAATCATCTTACCATGTGTTACCAGCTGTCATTATGTAAGCATTGGGCCAGATTCACATATATCGGCGCATCTTTATACCGGCGTAGCGCATCTCATATGCGCTACGCCGACGTAACTCAGAGAGGCAAGTACAGTATTCACAAAGCACTTGCTCCTAATGTTGCGCCGGCGTAACTTAATTTCGTAGGCGTAAGTGTAAGTGGGGGTGACCTTATGCAAATGATGGTCCAAGCGTGGAGCAGTGTTTTACACCCGGCGTATCATGAACGGAGCATGCGCAGTGACGTGGACGTATGATCGCTCCCATGTGCGCATGCTCACAACTATGCCGGTGCAACTTCCTGGCATACGCCGGCCCACCGGCTTACGCCAAATGCATAAATACGCCCAGACATTCGCCCGTCCGGCGCAAAAGTACATCCTGCTTTTTTCCCCCCCTGAAGCAAGGTACTTTTGCAGAGCGATGGCGGCTGTTGGAAATACAGGCAAGGACAGGAGGAAGAAAAACTTTTCCAAGGAGGAGAAGGCTATCATTATTGAAGGGATAGTCAAATATGATAAGTTCCACCATGGTGCCATCAGTTCCCAGACCAGCAAGGCACGGAAGAAGGAGATCCTGAGGGAGCTCAGCCTGCAGGTCAGTGCTGTGGGGAATGCCAACAGGACCCTTGAGGATGTGCAGAAAAAAATAAATGACCTGAGACGTCAGGTCCGTGAGAATCTGGCCCTTATAAGGAAGCATGCCAGGGTCACGGGAGGAGGACCAGCCTGTAATGTGCGGTTGACCGATGAGGAGGAGCTCATCGCCCAATGCCTGCAGCGTGAGCAGGTGGAGGGCATGGAGGGCTTCGACTCTGGTGACCAGTCCTTGAGGTCAGGTAAGTGTGTTTTATCTCCTATCCGGTGTGTAGCATGTGAGGGGCTGGAAGGGAATATGTGACAAGTGTGTGGGTCCACCAACATGTGAATGTTTTGTGTCATCCACAGATGTGCTGGAGGGAGCTGGGCCGTCGTCGGCTGCTGGGCGACCCACGCCATCCAGGGAAGAGAGTGTCCATACCTCACCTCTTGAGGAAGTAGAGGAGGAGCACGGGAACCTGGAGGAAGTGGTCTACCTCGTTGAGGAGGCTCCCATCATCCCTGGTCCCTCCCAAACCTCCTCCCTCATCAGGGGAACCCCCTCACCATACTCCTCCATCAGAGGAAGCCCCTCACCCTCCTCCACCATCAGGGGAAGCTCCTCAAGGGCCTCCCCATATACACAGCTCCAAGCCTCTCCTGCCCCCAGGAAGGCCACCCGCAAAACCAGGGGTGTTCCTGTTGTGATACAGGAAAATCTGGCCAGGGATCAGGCCCGCCAGACCCGACATATGGGTGCTGTTGCCCGGGACGTGTGGCGTGTCGCAAAGAGCCTGGCATCCGCAGCACAGATTCCCGACAGTCTTCAGGATATCAGCGGGAACTGTGCTGCGATAGTGACCTGCGTTGGTGAGCTGCAGGCCACGATCTCACGCCTCGTGACAGAGGTGAAGAGCTTGACAGTGGCTGTAAAGGCCAATAGTGCTGCCATTGCGGCGGAGGGGATGCATAGGAGGTGCCACCAGCAGCAAACCACCACCCGCCAGCTGCGGATGCAGGCTGAGACCAATGCGGTGCTCACCCGCATTGCCCTGGCGTTGGAGGGCAAGCAGCCAGCACCTGGCAGACCTGAGGATGAGCCTTGCCCTGGATGCCCCCCCCCCCCCCACCTGAGGCTCCCCCCAGGCAACTGAGGAGTCGGGGCACCAGGCGTAGCCCACGCCAGGGCAATTGATTCCCTTTTTTGTTTATTTCTGCTCTGGTGAAGAGACTTTGTTATTTATTTATGCTCTGGTAAAGAGCCTTTTTTATTTATTTATGCTCTGGTAAAGAGCCTTTTTTATTTATTTATGCTCTGGTAAAAAAACTTTTTTATTTTTTTATGCTCTGGTGAAGAGCCTTTTTTTTTATGACTGACTGCACACGGTCAGTAGTGCAGGCTACAGTGTGACTGGTGTGTGAATGTGGGGGTGACATACCTGCCAGTCAGGTGTGTCACCCTGGGTCGTCGGGGAGAAGTTATCCCCACGACCGTGTGAATGTGGTATGAATGGACAGCGACACAATTGGGGCCTTGGCGCGGCATTGCTGCTCCTAAGTCCTGCATGGTGGACTTGGGCTAATCCAATGTGAGATGGATGTGGTGTGTGTGAGCTAGGGACCACAGTGGTGTGCATTCTCCTTGTGCCATGATGAATGTGTGTGTTTAACGTGCAAATATGCGTTCCACAAGGCAACTCCTGACTGCTGTTCCCTCAGCAGATGGGGTAGCCTCGAACAGGGGGGGACTGTCTGGTTTAGGGGTCAGGTCTTCACGTATGTCAATCTCCAGGCCCTTTCTCATGGCGTAGTTGTGCAGCATGCAACATGCACCGATGATCTGGCACACGAAGTTTGGGGAATACAACAGGGTCCCCCCGGAATTATCCAGGCATCGGAAACGGGACTTCAGGAGGCCAAATGTGCGTTCCACCACTGCACGGGTACGTATGTGTGCATCATTGTATGTTCTCTCTCCTCTGGTTTGGGGATCCCAGTATGGAGTCATGAGATGGGGCCCAAGTGCATATGCAGAGTCACCTGGAAGGGAAAAGACAGGAGGATGTTAGCTGTGCATGTGCCCCTCGTGATGTCTGCATCATGGGGTCGGACAGTCATGCCTAACTCCCATGTCACTCACCAACCAGCCAGCTGTCCCCGTACACGTTCTGTTCGAATTCTGTGGAGATGTTGCTTTGACGGTATATGTAGCTGTCGTGGCTGGACCCTGGGTGTTTGGCACAGACGTGCCATATGAGGCATTGGGCATCGGCTATCACCTGTACGTTGAAGGAATGCCAATGCTTATGATTGCGGTACATGTGCTCTGTAGCACGGGGGGGGGGGCCGTAGTGCCACATGTGTGCAATCAATGGCCCTCCACGGTGCGTGGGAATCCTGCAATTGTGTAGAAATTCTGCCTTGCCTTCTGCCACAGATGCTCAATGGGTGGGTTTGATGATGTGGTGGGACATGCGTGTGAGGATTGCGGGGACAACCTGGTGCACGCATCTGCTCATGGTGGATTGTGACATCCCAGCCACGACTCCACTTGTTCTTTGAAAAGATCCACTTGCAAGGAAATGCAGTGTTGCCAGTACCTTGACCAGTGGCTGCACTGCATGTGAGCGTTTTGTCTTGCTGGTGATGTCATCCTGCAGGGCTGTGGCTATTTCCAAGATGACAGCAGGGCTGAATCTGAAGATGCGATACACCTCCGAATCCCCCATGCCAAAGACGTTCATGCGCGTGCGGTATATCCTCTCCCATGCCCTCCTACGTGCCTGTGGACGCAGTAGTAATGCTAGGACCATGGCTGCCCTTGGCATGTTGGCATACAGATGTGTTGTCCTGCAAGTGTGTTTGCTCAGCTCGTCCATAACGGTACTGCTGCAGCTAATCTCCAGCTGACTTGTGCAAGTCTGGTGCAAAGTTACCCCTGCTTTATGAGGGGTAACTTTAGGCCGGGCGTACAACTTACACGCACAGCCTACGCCGGACGCGCGTACGTTCGGGAATCGGCGTATCTCCCTCATTTGCATTTTTGCATAGGAAATCAATGGGTGCCCCAGATGCGTTCAGCGTAAATATGCGCCCACGATACGCCGGCGGAGGAAAGTTACGTCGGTCGGGAGAAGCCTATTTTCAGGCGTATCTAGTTTTGTGGGTAAGGCGCAAAGATACGACGGCGCACATTTAGACTTACGCGGCGTATCTCGAGATACGTTGGCGTACGTCCTACGTGAATCTGGCCCATTGTCTTTTGCTTGTCTATCTTGAAGAATAGAAGAGAGGTGTGTGGGGGTGGTGGCGCTGTCTCAACTCGAGGCTCAAAGTACCAGAGAGTTAGTACATGATAAACTTCTATCAGGCCCAATAAAATTATGGAAATGGATCTTGGGTGTGTGGTGAATAGAAGTGCCTTAATGTGGTGTAAAACAATGGGCTGAAGCGCAGTAATATGTACCAGAAAATTGGTGTATACTGAATAAGGCTAACAGTCACAAGTAAAGTAAACCAGTTGTGAATCCATACATAAATAAAATATAACTCAAACAGTGCAAAAAATATATGATATAAATGTGACGCGGTTTCACCGCTAACAGTCCAGGCCAGTAGTGCAAAGGTGGGTGAGATATTCCAATAAGACAGTCCAGTGTAAAAAAAGTTTGTATATGTGTGCACAGCAATTATTACAAAAAATATAAAAAATATAATAGTAGTAATTAATAGTCCATGAAAGTTGGACTAGATATATATGAATATATAGAAAAAACACACAAAAATATAAAAAATATATATAAAAAAATATGTAAAAAATAAAGTTCGTGACCAAGTGCATCCAATCAGAATGAGTGTTTCACAATCGACAATTTTGTGTGACTTCTCGCAGTGGTTCCGGTGCCCCCCTATGGGTCCCCACTCACCAGAGGCACTCACCCCTGCAGGGGTAAAGTGCATGTAGTAATGGTCTCCGGATCACTCGTCTTTCCGGGTTTTCCAGGTGTGTTTCTCTGTTGTGGATGGTGCCAGGCCTGTGGTTTATCCAATTTCCTCCGGGAGAAAAGAAGAAGGCTTCTCATAGAGTAGTATATTCAAAATTAAGGTTTTTATTTATAGTACCGCCGCAGACTGGCAAGTACCAAGTAAAAAGTTTATACAAAAAATATATAATTATATTTAAAAAGTCATCAAACTCGGAATGGATCCAGTAAAAATAAAATAAAAACAAAGTAGGAGCAGGTAGGCAGCTTGGCTAAATAGCAAAGTAGCAAGCCTCCCAGCACAGCACTTGTAACCAGTTATGAACGTCCGCACCAGCCTGGGAACGGCGTGCGTTCCACCGTGAGATCAGCTGTGGTCCTCTGGTTAACCCGGAAGTGCGTGCCGGCGTGCGTGTGTCCGCTCTACGTACGTTTCGTTTCTGTCACGTCTTCAGAAGCGGGTACACGCATGCCGCTGCCAGTGATTTAAATAGCAGACGTCACCATGGAGGAATCCCTCCCACTACGTGGCAGAAGCCAATCGGAGGTTGTACTAGTGGGAACCCATCCAATCAGATATATTAGGTAGAAAGACCCAGGCCGTTCCTAATTTCCATGGTGAACGCCTACTAGCAGACAAAATTCGGTATTTATGCAGTAACTTTCGACATGGCAGCATACTATCAAAGTGATGAATAAGGATATAAGAATGTAAGCTATGTCTCCTTATGACTTCCGTGTGCAACGGATAATAACCGGAGCTACAGTGATAAGTTCAGTGAGTCAAACATAATAAAAGAGACGTTATGGCAGTCTAGGCTGCTATGTGCATGGGTGTGTAAGGGCCAAAATTGCCCTATAGATGTATACGGGGATGGATGAGTGAGAGAATAGCCGCTAGTGTTCATAAGAGGATGTGCAAGATGCACATACTTTCGGAGGGTAGGGCCAATCTAGTATACATGTGGTTCCGGGAAGCTAAGGTGTACATCCGGTAATAAGTAACATCATGTATGAAAAGCACACATAGTCAGTCCATATGGTTACAATACAGAGAGATATAGGCAGTAGATGTGTAGTGCCTACCAAAACAGGTTAGTCAGTGTAGAAGTAGCCATGCAGGGAACACATCAGGGCATGTAGTGTATTCAAATGCCTATTAGTAAGGTGAGCAATATAATAGAAAAATAGAATAAAAATGACAAAACAGAAATGGTGAAGGCAATAGTCGTGGGGGGAAGGAACCTCCTGATACATAGGCAAGCTCATAGGAGCATGCTAAGGGCTATATGGTATAATGTCAATAGGTACAATCACAGGACATACTGTCGATTGTCATGATGGGAGTCTGATCTTGATGGCACTATGGCTCTCATCAGATAAGGGTGACAACTAACCCCATGAATTTGTGATCCTGATCGTACAACACCTGGGGTAGGGTAGCATGCATCAAATATGGTGGAGTGTCAATTGATCAGGGATTGGCAAGAAAACAGTTAAGGTCAATGTCTTTATTTAGCCCATGGGGCGCCAGGGACCCCAGACGGTATATCCAGCTGGTCTCGTTTTGGGATATAGCAGTGGTCTTATTACCCCCCCTCCAATTGTCCTTAATTGTGTCGATCCCATAAAAGATCAAACCAGTGGGGTCTTGTTGGTGACATTCTTTAAAGTGTCGTGAGAGGTGGTGTTTGGGGAAGCCTGCTTTAATCCTATTGATATGCTCACGGATTCTTATTTTCAAGGGTCGTGTAGTTCTGCCCACATATTGCAAGTGGCACGGGCACTCAATGACATAGGTCACGTGTGTGGTTTCGCAGGTAATGAGTTCCTTGATTTTGTATTCTTTGAAATCATTCCTTGATTTGAAGCTCATTTTTCTTCTTGGTTGCTTTTTAGTGACCCTACACGCTAGACACCTCTGACATTTATAGAATCCCTTGAGATCAGGGCAGATATTAACAGGCTGGGGTGGATCAATCACATTGTGTACAAGGTGCTGGCGGAGGGAAGGTGCTCGTCTGTAGATGAAACTAGGTTTTTTTCCCAAGATGTTATTGAGGGCATGGTCTTCCTGTAGAATCGGCCAGTATTTTTTAAAAATGTGTTCGAACTCTCTATACTGGGAATTAAAGCCAGTGATGAACGCCACATCAGTTTTGTTCTTTTTGCTTTTCCTGTTTAGGGACAGCATGTTAATCCTACTCATGTTCAGAACTTCATCTTTTAACTTAATCAGCTGTGCCTCCTTGTACCCCTTCTCTTTGAACCGATCCACAATTATATCGGCTTGGGCTTGATAGTCAGTAATAGAGCTGCAGTTCCTCCGGAGTCGCATCAGTTGCCCTTTTGGTATGTTGGCTTTCCATCTGGGGTGGTGGCAGCTGGTTGATGGAATATATCCATTGCGATCCGTGGATTTAAAGTGAGTTCTGGTATATAGCTTCGAGCCCTCCTTGTAAATCTGTAGATCAAGGTAATCTATACACTCTGCATTGCATTTCCCTGTGAAAGTGAGACCATATCTGTTCGTATTCAAGTTGAGTAAGAATTCTTGGAAGGTGTCAGTTGTTCCATCCCAGAGGATGATAAGATCATCAATATAACGCCTATACAACTTGATCTGTGGGATATTCTGGTTGTATACATATTCTTCCTCCCAACTGTCCATCAGTAGGTTGGCAACGCTAGGGGCATACCGTGCCCCCATCGCTACCCCCTTGGTTTGGACATAATAGTTTTTCCGGTACCAGAAATAGTTACACTTCATCGCCATCTCAAGGCCTTCTATAATGAAATTGATCTGTGCTTGTTTTAGCCGTGTGTTCTGATGTAGGGCTTTTTCCACCCCAGCCACGCCATCCTCCTGGCATATGCTAGTATAGAGTGAGTTCACATCTATAGTGGCCAAGAGTAGATTCTCTACATTATCCACATGTTGCAGTTCGTTGATCAATTGTAGACTATCTCGAAGATGGGATCTACCCAGCTTGACGATTGGTTGCAGGAAAGTGTCCAGGTACTCGCCCAAACGGGAGAAGATGGAATTAATCCCACTTATTATGGGTCTGCCAGGGGGTTTTTCTAGTCTCTTGTGTATCTTGGGGGTGTAGTATAGCACAGGTGTTTTAGTAGAGTTGGACACTAAGTAGTCGGCTTCATTTTTATTCAGTATTCCCATAGTTAGGCCCTTCTTTATAAATTTCTTTAGTTTTGCATTGAATCGTATTTTGGGGTTTCCTCTTAGTTTCTTATAGGTATTTTCGACCGAGAGTAAATTTTCCATTTCTTCCTCGTAATCCCTCTTATTGAGGATGACAAGGCCCCCTCCCTTGTCTGCCGGTCGAATTATTACCTCATTTCTATTGCCAATTTCCTTAATTGTTTTCCACACATTTTTATTTTTGTTTTTAAATTTTCTCTGCAATTTCCTGAGGTCACCTTCCACCATCTTCTTAAAGGCTCCTATGCACTGGTTCCCTGATGTATTAGGGTTGAATGTGGAATTATTCCTCAGGTTTGTTTGTGTATATTCAGATGTTCCGATGGTGCTTTCATCTTGATTATTCAAAAAGAACTTTCTCAGATTCAATTTTCTAAGGAATTTTTGGAGGTCAATATAGACCTCAAATTGGTCTAGTGCTTTTTCTGGGGCATATTTGAGGCCCAGATCTAAGATTTGCAACTCTTCCTTAGTTAGTTGGATGTCACTGAGGTTAAAGATGCCCTTCCCTAGTGTTGCCTTGGGCGTTTTCTTCTGCCCTCCCCTGCACCCTCTTGGGCGTTTTCTCTTTGTGTGGGTTCTGTTTCTCTGTCCACATTGTACGATCTGTTGGCCCATGGGGTAGGGTAATTGCCCTGTTCCTGGTAGGTTTGTTGTCTTAGGTTTTCTCCTCTTCCTGGTGGTCTTCCATGGGTAGCCCCTCGGTTGCCATTCCCCCCTCTCCATCCTGGATTCCCATAGCCATTCCTCGGTCTCCATCTTCCTGGTGGTCGGGTGTTGGTGCCTCCTCTGTGAAAATCCCCATAAGTTCCTCCATTTCTATCTCTGTCTTGGTTATGGTATGGGTTGTTGGAGTAGTAGTCTCTTCCTGAGGAGTTCCTATTACGGCTATGTGACCTCCTTCTAGGCGGGTTGGGGCTCCTGTAATATTCATCATCCTGGTATCTGACCCTTCTATTCTCAGGTCTTCCTTGTTGCCATCTTGGTGTGCGGGGCGTACCTCGCACTTGATGTTCAGGTGCGTTAGTAGCTGTTTGGGTAGCCGGGTACCTGAGAATGGTATCATTTTCATTGGCCAATGAAAATGATACCATTCTCAGGTACCCGGCTACCCAAACAGCTACTAACGCACCTGAACATCAAGTGCGAGGTACGCCCCGCACACCAAGATGGCAACAAGGAAGACCTGAGAATAGAAGGGTCAGATACCAGGATGATGAATATTACAGGAGCCCCAACCCGCCTAGAAGGAGGTCACATAGCCGTAATAGGAACTCCTCAGGAAGAGACTACTACTCCAACAACCCATACCATAACCAAGACAGAGATAGAAATGGAGGAACTTATGGGGATTTTCACAGAGGAGGCACCAACACCCGACCACCAGGAAGATGGAGACCGAGGAATGGCTATGGGAATCCAGGATGGAGAGGGGGGAATGGCAACCGAGGGGCTACCCATGGAAGACCACCAGGAAGAGGAGAAAACCTAAGACAACAAACCTACCAGGAACAGGGCAATTACCCTACCCCATGGGCCAACAGATCGTACAATGTGGACAGAGAAACAGAACCCACACAAAGAGAAAACGCCCAAGAGGGTGCAGGGGAGGGCAGAAGAAAACGCCCAAGGCAACACTAGGGAAGGGCATCTTTAACCTCAGTGACATCCAACTAACTAAGGAAGAGTTGCAAATCTTAGATCTGGGCCTCAAATATGCCCCAGAAAAAGCACTAGACCAATTTGAGGTCTATATTGACCTCCAAAAATTCCTTAGAAAATTGAATCTGAGAAAGTTCTTTTTGAATAATCAAGATGAAAGCACCATCGGAACATCTGAATATACACAAACAAACCTGAGGAATAATTCCACATTCAACCCTAATACATCAGGGAACCAGTGCATAGGAGCCTTTAAGAAGATGGTGGAAGGTGACCTCAGGAAATTGCAGAGAAAATTTAAAAACAAAAATAAAAATGTGTGGAAAACAATTAAGGAAATTGGCAATAGAAATGAGGTAATAATTCGACCGGCAGACAAGGGAGGGGGCCTTGTCATCCTCAATAAGAGGGATTACGAGGAAGAAATGGAAAATTTACTCTCGGTCGAAAATACCTATAAGAAACTAAGAGGAAACCCCAAAATACGATTCAATGCAAAACTAAAGAAATTTATAAAGAAGGGCCTAACTATGGGAATACTGAATAAAAATGAAGCCGACTACTTAGTGTCCAACTCTACTAAAACACCTGTGCTATACTACACCCCCAAGATACACAAGAGACTAGAAAAACCCCCTGGCAGACCCATAATAAGTGGGATTAATTCCATCTTCTCCCGTTTGGGCGAGTACCTGGACACTTTCCTGCAACCAATCGTCAAGCTGGGTAGATCCCATCTTCGAGATAGTCTACAATTGATCAACGAACTGCAACATGTGGATAATGTAGAGAATCTACTCTTGGCCACTATAGATGTGAACTCACTCTATACTAGCATATGCCAGGAGGATGGCGTGGCTGGGGTGGAAAAAGCCCTACATCAGAACACACGGCTAAAACAAGCACAGATCAATTTCATTATAGAAGGCCTTGAGATGGCGATGAAGTGTAACTATTTCTGGTACCGGAAAAACTATTATGTCCAAACCAAGGGGGTAGCGATGGGGGCACGGTATGCCCCTAGCGTTGCCAACCTACTGATGGACAGTTGGGAGGAAGAATATGTATACAACCAGAATATCCCACAGATCAAGTTGTATAGGCGTTATATTGATGATCTTATCATCCTCTGGGATGGAACAACTGACACCTTCCAAGAATTCTTACTCAACTTGAATACGAACAGATATGGTCTCACTTTCACAGGGAAATGCAATGCAGAGTGTATAGATTACCTTGATCTACAGATTTACAAGGAGGGCTCGAAGCTATATACCAGAACTCACTTTAAATCCACGGATCGCAATGGATATATTCCATCAACCAGCTGCCACCACCCCAGATGGAAAGCCAACATACCAAAAGGGCAACTGATGCGACTCCGGAGGAACTGCAGCTCTATTACTGACTATCAAGCCCAAGCCGATATAATTGTGGATCGGTTCAAAGAGAAGGGGTACAAGGAGGCACAGCTGATTAAGTTAAAAGATGAAGTTCTGAACATGAGTAGGATTAACATGCTGTCCCTAAACAGGAAAAGCAAAAAGAACAAAACTGATGTGGCGTTCATCACTGGCTTTAATTCCCAGTATAGAGAGTTCGAACACATTTTTAAAAAATACTGGCCGATTCTACAGGAAGACCATGCCCTCAATAACATCTTGGGAAAAAAACCTAGTTTCATCTACAGACGAGCACCTTCCCTCCGCCAGCACCTTGTACACAATGTGATTGATCCACCCCAGCCTGTTAATATCTGCCCTGATCTCAAGGGATTCTATAAATGTCAGAGGTGTCTAGCGTGTAGGGTCACTAAAAAGCAACCAAGAAGAAAAATGAGCTTCAAATCAAGGAATGATTTCAAAGAATACAAAATCAAGGAACTCATTACCTGCGAAACCACACACGTGACCTATGTCATTGAGTGCCCGTGCCACTTGCAATATGTGGGCAGAACTACACGACCCTTGAAAATAAGAATCCGTGAGCATATCAATAGGATTAAAGCAGGCTTCCCCAAACACCACCTCTCACGACACTTTAAAGAATGTCACCAACAAGACCCCACTGGTTTGATCTTTTATGGGATCGACACAATTAAGGACAATTGGAGGGGGGGTAATAAGACCACTGCTATATCCCAAAACGAGACCAGCTGGATATACCGTCTGGGGTCCCTGGCGCCCCATGGGCTAAATAAAGACATTGACCTTAACTGTTTTCTTGCCAATCCCTGATCAATTGACACTCCACCATATTTGATGCATGCTACCCTACCCCAGGTGTTGTACGATCAGGATCACAAATTCATGGGGTTAGTTGTCACCCTTATCTGATGAGAGCCATAGTGCCATCAAGATCAGACTCCCATCATGACAATCGACAGTATGTCCTGTGATTGTACCTATTGACATTATACCATATAGCCCTTAGCATGCTCCTATGAGCTTGCCTATGTATCAGGAGGTTCCTTCCCCCCACGACTATTGCCTTCACCATTTCTGTTTTGTCATTTTTATTCTATTTTTCTATTATATTGCTCACCTTACTAATAGGCATTTGAATACACTACATGCCCTGATGTGTTCCCTGCATGGCTACTTCTACACTGACTAACCTGTTTTGGTAGGCACTACACATCTACTGCCTATATCTCTCTGTATTGTAACCATATGGACTGACTATGTGTGCTTTTCATACATGATGTTACTTATTACCGGATGTACACCTTAGCTTCCCGGAACCACATGTATACTAGATTGGCCCTACCCTCCGAAAGTATGTGCATCTTGCACATCCTCTTATGAACACTAGCGGCTATTCTCTCACTCATCCATCCCCGTATACATCTATAGGGCAATTTTGGCCCTTACACACCCATGCACATAGCAGCCTAGACTGCCATAACGTCTCTTTTATTATGTTTGACTCACTGAACTTATCACTGTAGCTCCGGTTATTATCCGTTGCACACGGAAGTCATAAGGAGACATAGCTTACATTCTTATATCCTTATTCATCACTTTGATAGTATGCTGCCATGTCGAAAGTTACTGCATAAATACCGAATTTTGTCTGCTAGTAGGCGTTCACCATGGAAATTAGGAACGGCCTGGGTCTTTCTACCTAATATATCTGATTGGATGGGTTCCCACTAGTACAACCTCCGATTGGCTTCTGCCACGTAGTGGGAGGGATTCCTCCATGGTGACGTCTGCTATTTAAATCACTGGCAGCGGCATGCGTGTACCCGCTTCTGAAGACGTGACAGAAACGAAACGTACGTAGAGCGGACACACGCACGCCGGCACGCACTTCCGGGTTAACCAGAGGACCACAGCTGATCTCACGGTGGAACGCACGCCGTTCCCAGGCTGGTGCGGACGTTCATAACTGGTTACAAGTGCTGTGCTGGGAGGCTTGCTACTTTGCTATTTAGCCAAGCTGCCTACCTGCTCCTACTTTGTTTTTATTTTATTTTTACTGGATCCATTCCGAGTTTGATGACTTTTTAAATATAATTATATATTTTTTGTATAAACTTTTTACTTGGTACTTGCCAGTCTGCGGCGGTACTATAAATAAAAACCTTAATTTTGAATATACTACTCTATGAGAAGCCTTCTTCTTTTCTCCCGGAGGAAATTGGATAAACCACAGGCCTGGCACCATCCACAACAGAGAAACACACCTGGAAAACCCGGAAAGACGAGTGATCCGGAGACCATTACTACATGCACTTTACCCCTGCAGGGGTGAGTGCCTCTGGTGAGTGGGGACCCATAGGGGGGCACCGGAACCACTGCGAGAAGTCACACAAAATTGTCGATTGTGAAACACTCATTCTGATTGGATGCACTTGGTCACGAACTTTATTTTTTACATATTTTTTTATATATATTTTTTATATTTTTGTGTGTTTTTTCTATATATTCATATATATCTAGTCCAACTTTCATGGACTATTAATTACTACTATTATATTTTTTATATTTTTTGTAATAATTGCTGTGCACACATATACAAACTTTTTTTACACTGGACTGTCTTATTGGAATATCTCACCCACCTTTGCACTACTGGCCTGGACTGTTAGCGGTGAAACCGCGTCACATTTATATCATATATTTTTTGCACTGTTTGAGTTATATTTTATTTATGTATGGATTCACAACTGGTTTACTTTACTTGTGACTGTTAGCCTTATTCAGTATACACCAATTTTCTGGTACATATTACTGCGCTTCAGCCCATTGTTTTACACCACATTAAGGCACTTCTATTCACCACACACCCAAGATCCATTTCCATAATTTTATTGGGCCTGATAGAAGTTTATCATGTACTAACTCTCTGGTACTTTGAGCCTCGAGTTGAGACAGCGCCACCACCCCCACACACCTCTCTTCTAATCTCTCTGTGTCCTCTAGGGGATCACATATTTTGGGGGGGCTGCAGTCTTTTTATTTTAATTTATAATAATTTACTACTTTTATTGAACCACCTGGCCTACCCCACCCTCTTCATTGCTACCTATCTCCACTTAGTAGTTACCTGAGCGCGGTTCCCATCTCATTTTATCTTGAAGAATAAACTTCACATTTTTGAAGGAAGCCTAAATCTTGAATATTGG
This sequence comes from Rana temporaria, assembly GCF_905171775.1. Lineage (NCBI taxonomy): Eukaryota > Metazoa > Chordata > Amphibia > Anura > Ranidae > Rana > Rana temporaria. The sequence goes on along the minus strand of NC_053495.1, from coordinate 113,136,616 downwards.
GAACGAAACGCCTGGGAAGACTATTGACCTAACACATGACACGTGTCAAATGTCTCCCCCTTCTACATTTTACAGGGACCACAAACAGATTAGAATAAAAACACTGAAACCTCTCGTCCTGCGGAACGGGTAAAATTACCCCGCAACTTAGCAAGTCCTGCACTAGTAGCACCTAGTAGGGCAGACCGACGAGCCAGAAGGTGAGGAAGACTTGAGGGATTGAATCTGTTCGGTGGATAGGAAAGAAACTATCTTGTACCCCGAAGAGACCACCTCACATACCCACTGGTCAGAGAGCAGGGAGGTCCACCGAGCTGTGAACCTGCGAAGCCGTCCTCCCACCCATGAGTCGGGCGGGGGCAAGACTTAATGCAGTGGCGGGTTTGGATGCCGGCTTGTTAGGCTTACGCACCCAGAGACGTTTCTGTCCCCCAGCTGAGCCTTTGTCGACCTGGAAGGGTTTACCCGTGGGCCCTGACTGACGAAAATACAGTTTCTGAGTGGAAAACGAAGGACCTTATGGTGCGGCTCCTTCCCCTTGGTGGACTGAGGGAGGACAGTGCTCCTACCCCCAGGGACATCCTTGATAATGTCATCCAGCGAGGTACCAAAAAGCCTCCCACCCTTGAAGGGTAAATCTGCCAGGGCTTTTTTGGAAGCTTGGTCAGCAGACCAGCATTTCAGCCAAATCAGGTGGTGCAAAACCTCAGCTGAAACAGAAGCTCTGTATATCAAGGGGACTGCATCCAGTGTAGCATCATAGACATATACAAAGGCCCTGGACCAACTGGTCAGCCAGTCTAATAAATTCGGGAGGGAGTTGTTGCTCCTCCACAGTCTGGTGCAAAACCTTTGCTCATTCAGTGAGTGTCTGAGACACCAAGGTTGCGGCCACAATAGGCCGCAATGCAGACCCCAGCATGGTAAACATGGGTCACCTCCTATGAGTATGGTCCTTAAAGGCAGGGGTCCCTTTTATAGAAAGAGTGGTCACCTTATTTAACCGGGCAACCGGGGGGGGGGGGTCAACTACCGGAGGAGAAGCCCATTTTTTCAAAAGGCTGTCCTCAAAAGGGTACCGGACCGTCAGGTGCTGAGGAACTACAAAGGACTTCTGTGGCTTTTTCCATTCCTTATCAATGAACTTGTCAAAGAAGGACACAAGGAAAAACCTTCACAGAGCGGTCTGACTTGTGGGACCCAAAAAAGACTGAGCCCTCAGTGGATGCCTCAGCTGCATTATCCAGCTTAAGGGAGTCCCTCACAGCACTGATAAGCGCACTAGGTGCCCTGTCCTGTACTGACCCAAGCGAGGAGTCTTCCTCACAAGGCAACAAATAAATCCAGGACTGCCGACAAAGTGTCCATGGGAACCGCAGGTGCAGGATCACCAGCTGCCACCTCGGGCATGTTTGGGGAAGAAGAACCAGATACTGACTCCATAATACAGACAGCTCTCAGGGACCTATTCAAGACCTGAAAAAAAGTCCACCCCCCTTGCTGCATTGACCGGGGGGGGGGGGTTACCCAGGGGACTCACCAACCCAGCAAGAGACTGTTCAGCGCCGCTGCCTGCCCTCTGTACACAGTGTGTGTGTGAGGAAAAAGCTGTGAGGTAAAAAAAAAACTGTGAGGAGATAAGTGCTGCACGCTGTGTAGAAGCCAGCACTAGAGGCCAAAACCACTCACAAAATGGCCACCGGATGCCTCAGAGATAACAGGGCTCGGCCACAGTAAAATGGCCGACCGTAATAGCAATCTGCGTCATAGCGCGACCACAACAAAATGGCCGCCAATGGCAATTTCCAATGTAAACAGCAGACTACAAAAAAATTACGCTGTCATGTGGATGAGAAGGCCTAATGGGGCCTCCCTGAGGCAAAGCACACCCCCACAGAAAAATATGGGCCCAGACACCCCACAGTCCCCTGGTCGGAAAAGGAGCCACCCCACAGGTCCACCCCGGTAGCAGCAGTAGAGCAGCAGAAGGAAACGTGACAGAGAGCAGTGAAGGGGAGGATCCCGTAACCCCAGGAATGCCCAGCCATACCAACCCACCGAGGCAGGAAGGACTGTACTTACCCATCCATACGAGGACCCGCTGACACATTCCTGACAGGCATACAACTGCGTTGGAGTAGCTGTCGGCCTGGTCCACTGTGAGTGAGACAACACCACAGCCCAGTCATGTGTGGACCCTGGAGCAAAAGCCCACCGGCCACCCCAGGAGTCATGGTGTATGTCGTGGCAGACCCAGCCCATAGCTATGATGTGCTCACGCTCACTGGCCGGACTGAGGAGACTACAAGGATCTATATATCCAGCCTGTCACTCAGCCGGCAGTTGATAGAAGATTCTCAAATAAATAAAATTTAAAATTTAATTAAATTTAAAATTTCCTCAGGGCACTGGGCCCAAAGGGAGCCATACGTCCTTCTTCTTTTGCTAGGCAGAAAAAAAACTGAGGCAAGATTTAGTCCAATTCCTTTTAAAATCCCTTCCCGTTAAATCTCAGCAATAAGCTTAAGGAGTGAATACCCTTTCAGGATTGGGCCAGCGTGCATAAAGTGTACAATCAATTTATATGTATTAATAAAGTCTTTTTGAACAGCTATTTTTTTTTTTTTTTAGTGATCACAAGTGCTGTTAGGTAAAGACTATTACGCACTGTGGGTAATTTACTAAAACAAGTGCACACAGAATTTGGTGCAGCTGTGCATGGTAACTAGCTTCTAGCTTTTATTGGCAAAGCTAAAAGCGTAACTCCACTTTTGTTGAGGAAAAAAGAAAAAAAAAAAACATACCCCTCTGTGTTATCTATGTACATTGCAAGGATTTTAACAAACTTTGTTTGATTCCTACCTTTTGTTTTTCTGAATAAATCACTGTTTATTCCTCTGTGCCCCTGTGATAAGTGAGTCTAATGGGAGTGGTTTCACAAATATCAACCAGATGCAGAAGAATCAGGAGCTCTGAGAAAAGTTGCAGAGTCTGCATCCCTTCAGCCATGGTTTCCCCATTGGGAGTATCTCACCAAAAATGAAATTTTTGTTGCAGGGGATGCCAAAAATCTCATTTGTATCTTAGTGTAGACTTTTGGAAAAATCAGTGAGAAAATCACACAAGCAGGAAATGGTGTTTCTGGGGGGTTTCCTGTACACTTTGGCCCGGATTCTCAGAGGACTTACGACGGCGCAGCGCCATGTACGCCGTCGTAAGTCCTAATCCGAGCCGCCGTATCTATGCCACTGATTCTTAGAATCAGTTACGCATAGATAACCATTAGATCCGACAGGCGTAAGGCTCTTACGCCGTCGGATCTAAACTGCATTTTTTTTGTCCGCTAGGTGTCGCCGCCGTCGTTTTCCCCGTCAAGTATGAAAATGAGCTAGATACGCGAATTCCCGAACGTACGCGCCGCCGACGCAGTGAAGTTACGACGTTTACGTTAGGCTTGTCCCGGCGTAAAGTTGCCCCTGCTATATGAGGCGCAATCAATGTTAAGTATGGCCATCGTACCCGCGTCGAAATTTAAAAATTTACATTGTTTGCATAAGTCGTCCGTGAATAGGGCTGGACGCCATTTACGTTCACGTCGAAACCAATGACGTCCTTGCGACGCCATTTAGCGCAATGCACGTCGGGAAATTTTAGGGATGGTGCATGCGCATTATGTTCGGCGCGGGAAAGTGGGGTTACCCTTTAATTGAACAAGCTGAAGTTAGAAGCTAATTGGTTAATGTGCACCAGTTTTAGTAAATCACCACTGTAAAATTGTGTGTCGATGTTAGAGCATTTGGCATGAGCTTTTGCGCCTCCAAAAAAAAAAAAAAAAAAGAACCTCTGCTATGAATTCAGAGCCCTCAATACTTTCTTACATAATATACTTAAGGAAAGAGGGTTCTGCTTCTGAACAATTTACAGTGTCAAAAAGTATAGAGGACAGGTAGCATTTCTGGCCTCTGGAAACTTGCAGTTTTCTAAAGAATTCAGATATGGTGGCAAGAGAGAAATCGGCTTTTGACCAACAGTCTGCCTGGTTCATGCCTCAAGCAAAGCCAGATAACGGGAGTGGTGTCATAATAGAATATTGCTCAGGGACAAGGGAACAGCTTTTACCATGTGCGGTGGTTAGAGTTTGTTATAGGCCGTTTGTGAAACACAAGCCTTTCGTTTCAGCTCCCTTGCACTTGTGATCCATCATTGCCAAGTGAAGGAAGCCCCAGAGGGGCATCCACGATTATGAAATGCAGAATAGATGGGGTTATGCATATCTAGATATAGGCGCTGCTTTAACTCCTGTGACTGTGTCTCTGTAGAAGATGGCAGCAGGTGTGCAGAAATGATGGGTGCACTGGCAGGAAGGAATACATCCTCCAGGAGGCCAGACACAGTTATCTCATCCCCAGTAGTAGGTGTATCTTAATCAGTGAACTCAAACAAAGGCTGCTTGGGGCCTAGTTGATTGACCATAGATCAAGAGAAAAAGGGGGGGAGGGGAAGAGGAAGGTTGTGTGGGATTTTAAAGGCACTAGCATAAAACGATGTAAAAATATATAAATATTTATTTTGACATATTATAATAATACAAACTATACAAAAATTACAAGACAATTGGGACAAACCCCACAAATCAGATCGATCACACGATCGTTTAGTCTAATCGGTGGAGTAGTGGTCTCGACCGGTTTCGCAGTGTAAAACTGCTTCTTCAGGAGAATGTCTATAGGGTATACAGGTAAAATAAATGAGAAGATAATAACAACAAGCAATTATATATAATGATTTAATAAAGAATTCATGATCTCAGTGTTGCGTCTTGTAGGAGAGTCAAAGGACTACTCACCTTAATTTGCCAGAGCGATCGTGGGTCGGCCCAGGCAGTGGCCCCCTAGGGCGCACGTGGGGGATAATAAGAACGGGCTCTGATGGAAGAGGTTTATTGGTTAATCCTAATAAATGGTGTATTAAGGGACGGTTGTGTAAGAAAAGGGAAAAGAGGGGGGAATAGGGGTAAGGGCAGGGGGAGGGACGACAAAGATGGGAAAGACAAAAGAGTGAGGAAAATGGGGAATGGGGGAGGGGAAGGAAAAGGGGGGGGGGTTTTGTGGTAAGTGAAAGGGTGCGATGGAGATATAGAATAGGGGAGAAAAGTAATAAAGCGAAGAGAGAAAAAGGAGAGGAAGGACAGGGCAAGGGGGAAAGAAGGGAGGAAAAAGGGGGGGGGAGGAAAACAAAGGGAGGTTGAGGGGGGGGAAAAAGAAGAGAAGGGAGAGGGAAGAAAAAATGAAGAAAGGGTGGGGAATGGAGAGGGAAGAAGATTGAAATTAAAAAAATGATGAAAAGAGCTAGATAAGAAAGCAATGATTTTTTTTTCTCTTATCATTGCTTTCTTATCTAGCTCTTTTCATCATTTTTTTAATTTCAATCTTCTTCCCTCTCCATTCCCCACCCTTTCTTTATTTTTTCTTCCCTCTCCCTTCTCTTCTTTCCCCCCCCCCTCAACCTCCCTTTGTTTTCCTCCCCCCCCCCTTTTTCCTCCCTTCTTTCCCCCTTGCCCTGTCCTTCTCCTTTTTCTCTCTTCGCTTTATTACTTTTCTCCCCCATTCTATATCTCCATCGCACCCTTTCACTTACCACAAACCCCCCCCCCCTTTTCCTTCCCCTCCCCCATTCCCCATTTTCCTCACTCTTTTGTCTTTCCCATCTTTGTCGTCCCTCCCCCTGCCCTTACCCCTATTCCCCCCTCTTTTCCCTTTTCTTACACAACCGTCCCTTAATACACCATTTATTAGGATTAACCAATAAACCTCTTCCATCAGAGCCCGTTCTTATTATCCCCCACGTGCGCCCTAGGGGGCCACTGCCTGGGCCGACCCACGATCGCTCTGGCAAATTAAGGTGAGTAGTCCTTTGACTCTCCTACAAGACGCAACACTGAGATCATGAATTCTTTATTAAATCATTATATATAATTGCTTGTTGTTATTATTATCTTCTCATTTATTTTACCTGTATACCCTATAGACATTCTCCTGAAGAAGCAGTTTTACACTGCGAAACCGATCGAGACCACTACTCCACCGATTAGACTAAACGATCGTGTGATCGATCTGATTTGTGGGGTTTGTCCCAATTGTCTTGTAATTTTTGTATATTTTGTATTATTATAATATGTCAAAATAAATATTTATATATTTTTACATCGTTTTATGCTAGTGCCTTTAAAATCCCACACAACCTTCCTCTTCCCCTCCCCCCCTTTTTCTCTTGATCTATGGTCAATCAACTAGGCCCCAAGCAGCCTTTGTTTGAGTTCACTGATTAAGATACACCTACTACAAACAACAGGGATGTTGGCACACTTTACAGATTCTGCTATCTAATTCTAATGAGGCAATACTCACAATTTTCATTATCTCATCCCCAGACTAAGTTTGGACAGAAGGAGGAGGGGGGAAAAAAAAGTTGAAATTGCTTGCACCAAATAAAGTGAATAACATGCAAATCCTCTGCCTATAGAACACTGTGTGGTATGTTAGTAAGAGCCAGTGTAAGCTGTGTAAATACATAGGGTAACAGTCTTACCTTATCCTTCATGATGGCCTGAGCTTCACTCTTCACAGTGGGTATGCCCCTGAAGGAGTGTTTAAGGTCTGGGAACCATACAAGAAATGGATCACAGCCCTGGACGGGTATAGCACTCTGCAGTTGCACGACATGCCAGGGGGAATGCATAATGCAGGCTCCAGTGCCCAACGCAATTATTGGGGTCTGGGTACGGTCAGACACTGAGGGTAACCAATTCAGAAACTGATAGATATCTGAAGGCAATAAGCAGTCAGCTCTTGATAGAAACTTCAGAGAATTTTTTTAAAAATTCACGATTAAAAAAAAAAAAAAAAAAATGATTCTACAGAGGAAAACTGGTCCATTGCCTTTAAAAAGTGAAGAACTGGAGTCTCAGATTGGACAGTGTTATATGGTGGTTGCAAGGACTTCCCATCGGCGTGCTTATTACAGGTTAGTGAAGCAGCATGTATTTAAGTTTGTGGGACAGCACAGTGGCCAGGCAACTTGCATTTTAAAGAGATATCAGCAATGAAAATTCCTATATCACTGGTGGTCAACTTGAAAATTATAGAGGACCTCAAGTGAGGCCACCAACACTTCCAGATTGCTGCACAGTAACCGCACATTTGTGTTCAATGCTTCGTTATGTGGCCCATTCAAAACAAATGGGCTATTACACACCTCAATGGCTAAAAAGGTTGGTCTTGCTGAATTTTTTGCAGTATATCGCAATGCACAATGAAGTTGGGAGTACAAAAACTCCAGCATTTGTGTCACTGGAAATACCAACAACCCCGATCAATGACGTCAGTGGACCCAATAATAACCTCCAACATTCATGTGAATGGATGAAAACCCCCAGCATTGATGTCAGTAGACAATAACCCCTAGAATAGGTGTCAATGGATGCAAAAAATAACCCTTACCATTGGAGTCAGTGGTCACAATAGTAACAATATTAACCCCCAGCATGGGTGTCAGTTAATGCAATTATAACCCCCAACACTGGTGTCAGTGGACGCAATAGCAGCCCCCAGCACAGGTGTGAGTACCATTAACCCCCCACCCTCCTGCATTGGTGGTGGCATTAACCGCACCTGCATTAGTTATCATGGCAGTGAAAATTAAGGGAGTGTAATGAGACCACTGTATTTAATATATTTTCATCCAACATAATCTATTTTATCATTTGAATACCAATAAGGAGATTGTTGAGTGTCCTAGTTATTTTTTTTTATATAAACTACAATTTAGTTTTACCATGTAATGTTAGGCACATGCAAGTGTGCACCTTACTCCTTTTTTGATCATTTTAACATAAAACTAGTTTTCAAAATGAATAAAATGCATTTTAGCCAATGTCATACATACTGTACGTACTTTGGTATTAAATTTGATAATAATGCAATAAAAACAAGCCAACATAATGCACTATTATTACTATGGTGAGAGCCTTCAAGAAGAACAAAGAATCTGTACATCTAAAAAGGAGGCTGTAGCTCAGCCCTCAAATTTTTCCACTCACCTACTAAGGGCTGGCGAGCATGGGCTGCAAGCACTACCGGCATGCAGGGTTAAATGGGAGCTGTTCTCCCAGTGTTCGCGGAGGGGAAGATAGGAAAGCAGGCGGCCACATCACTGCAACAGCTTACATTTCAATTGCTGTTCGTTTCCCGCACTCATCGTCACATACAGCCCCGCCTCCTGATACTTTGATAGACAGAACACCCATCCAATTCCGGGACGTGTGATGTATATCAAAGTTTCGGGCCAGGAGGCTGTATGTGACAGTGAGCGACGGGAACACACGGCAATTAAAATGTAAGATGTTACAGCGATGTCCCTGCTCTCTGATAATCCGTCTGCCTGCTCTCCTCTATTCACCTGCACTGGTAGCTTGCATTGATGGACACAGGCGAGGCTGCATTGATGGGCACTGTTGTTAATATTTGTATAACTTAATTCTGCATAAAACATTTAGGTATCATTTCATGACATAATTTATGTGTTTAGGGGCGGGGGCGGGGCAACTGGTGGCACGCAACCCTTGAGGCCTGGCTAGAAGCTCAGGACTTGAAACTGTGAGCCTTGCTGTAGCCGAAAGGTAAACAGATACAGCAGGAACCACATCCAAATGGTGAAGAAATAAGTGTTGGGTGCCTAGGAACCGGACAGAACGATGGTGGCACATCATCCTGGTTAAGGGTGAGACCGCTTTGGGGAATAAAAAAAAAAAAAAAAAAAAAGAAGCCTTTAGGTCTTAGGACAATTTTGTGCAACTCCAGGAAGCGCTCCTTACAAAATAAGGCCATCAGCTCTGATACTTGCCTAGCAGAAATTATAGCAAGAAGGAAAACCATCTTGCGAGTAGGTTCAGCAAAAGGAAAGATCCTGAACAGGCACAAAAATTAAAGACTTTAGAGGCGGGGACAACATGAGATGGAGGTCTCACGGTGGCACTGGAGAACCTCTAAAGGGGCTAAACCAGCAATCTCGTGTACAAAAAGTCAGGGACTGAGAAGCTAAAAGTTTACTGGAAGACAGCTATGCTGGAAAATGTACTGCGGTCAGGGCCAAAACAGGATACTCCAGTTGAGTCAGAAATAATTAAGCTTTCTTCTAGGCTGCTTGACTTCTGGTGCCTCCTTTATGCTCCATGGCCACAGCCCCGAAGAGTTGAGACATACAGTGCTGAAGGCACAATCAACCTGCTCTAAGTGCTAGAAAGTTTCTGGAAAGTTTTTATAACTTCACTGACCAGATTCCACCATTTCAGGGAGAGGAAGGCTCAGGCAAACAATCCAGAGACCGAGTCGGTTTGTCCAATGCAGACGAGATGCAGAGGTGCAGCAGCCTGGAAACAGAATTGGGCATAAGTTTCTGCTTTGAGGCTATCATCTTTTCCAGTACTCATGCAAAAAAAAAAAAAACTGAGGGGTGACGTCTGGATAGGAGTAACGTTGCTAGGTTGCATAGGGACTTATCTTTTCTGAGCGGAAAAAGACCCGGCTTGGTTCGTGTCCAACAGCAATCCTGAGTATTCCAGGTGCCGAACCCGGATGGAACGCACACTGATGGAATGCAGTGGAGATCCTCCCAAAGTTTTGCAGTGTCTGCACAGTCCATTGTATGCCATCATTCAAGGCCTAGATGAAGCAAACCTTCAATATCAGGTCATCCATGTAGCCCACAACATGAACACAGAGCCAAACAGAACAGAGGCCAGGTCTTTCGTGAAGATTTGAAGAGCAGTGGAGAAGCCAAATGAGAGTCACAAACTGAAAAAGGTCACCCACCAGAAAACATCAGGGGTCGGGTTTTGGGATATGCATGTAGATGTTCTTGTTATCCACTGACACAAGAATTACATTCAAAACATCTGCATCTGAAGAAAGACATTTAGACACTTCCGGTTCAGGAGAGGCGAATTGCCCTTGGCTTTCAGAACTGAACAGGTTGGAGTAAAAACCCCAAAACCTTTCTCCTCAAGGGACAGGAACAAGGACCTGCAAGGTCAGAAATTACTGAAGAGCAGTATGCAGATCATCCAACCACTTCAAAAAAGGACGGAAGACTGAAATACATGAACTGGGAAGGAGGAAGTGTGAACTCCAACCTGTGCCCTCTCTAGGTCCAGAAAAATGTGTATATCCAGGGCGCTCCAAGCATTTGAATCCTGACAGATAAAGTCTGTGTTGGAGAGGGTAGCAGATCTTCACACACTTTGGGCAGAACTCAGGGAGACAAGCAATCTCTAATGGAAACAGAAAAACAAACAAGGAGCCTCTAAGTGCAGAAGTATAAAACTTTTAATATCCCCTAAAGGGGTTAAAAACACTTACAAGATGGTGGATGAAACAGGCATATAGCAGGTAAATGTGACCAGAAGATGTTCCAGTGGCAGGGCAGTCCCAGTCTGTGATGATAAAGCTTCCAGGGAAGTCCACAAGATAACAGCCAACTTGTGCTGTGAGTGTTCCGGGGATACAATAGTGCTGGAGCCTGGGGATGATGTCAGGAAGTGAGACAAAAACCAGCATGGAACACAAACAGAAAGAGGACAGGAAGTGTGTCATAGAGGCGGGACGCATTTCGGAACAGCTCATTGGTTCCTTCAGCCAGTGACCTCTCTAGGGACAACATCCTTAACCCAAAGGCCTGAGAAAGCCAGCAGATGTCTCCCCACTTGAGGATCATTTTTAGTTTGCTAGGCAAAAACCTCAGAGCAAATTCAGAAGGCCATTCGCACAATACTGTAGGATATTTGGAAGACGTTCCAAACACTGGAGGACAGAAGAGTCCATATAAACAGAACCAAGGTCCAGAATACAGGGCTCTTAGTTTACCATATACGCAACAGCCTGAATTGCAAGGCCTACCCGTACATAAGCATTAAAAATTGTTCACATTTCTTGTCCACTACTTCCATAACCTTTCCTCACATACAAATAAAAATCTGCATTTTTTGCTAGAAAATTTCCTAGAACTCCTAAACATATATTGTCTGAAAGCAAAGGCCCTGGAGAATAGAATGTGTTTTTTAATGCCACGCAATATTTGTGCAACTGTTTATCAAACAAATTTTCAGGAAAAATGCACTTTAACACTTCGCCTAAGTGAATGTGCTTACTCCATTATGAACGCTAGTTTTACCAGAACGAGCGCTCCCGTCTCATAACTTGCTTCTAAGCATGCACGGATTTTTCATGTCGTTAAAGCCCACACACAACAACTTTTACAACCCGAAAAACGACAACGTTAAAAACATTGTGAAAAAATAGAGCATGTTTGAAAACATTTTTGCCCGTTTTTCAGAACCCGAAAAATGCTCTGAAGCCCACACATGATCGTTTTTAATGACAAAAAAAAAACGTAATTTTTTACAACCCGAAAAATGATCGTGTGTACGCGCCATCATTCTCCCCATCCTGTAGGCAAATAGGAGCCAGACCAAGATCCTGGTTTTAGCAAGGAGTAATGGAAGGGTGCCTCTAACAGTTACTATGGTCCAATGCTTCCCAGAAGACGGTGATATTCCTAATAAAATCTGCCACAGAAGAGAAAAAGCTCTCCCTGCTCAAACATCAAGCAAAGAAAATATAGATAGAAAAAGAGACAGGTGCCTCCACTGACCTAAATAGAGTCCCTTGTGAGGAAGGAAAACTTCCTTCAGCCCCATTGGCAGAAGGTATGCCGAATTGCACTTTAACACCAGCCTTCTGCCACTTCAAATCCTCCATAATTGTAGAGCTGCATGATTGTTAATTTTTTTTTTTTAAGATCTCGATGCAACTCCTCTCACAATGACAATGAGGCAAGTGCTCAGAGTGGGCAAAAAAAAGGCAGCTGGCAAAGTTGATTACAACATTGCTCAGCGCCCAGATAAAAACAAACATTGCATCGTGTGGTTGTTTTAGATCACAGGGATGGACTTCTGCAAATGAGGGCAGTATAACCACTTAAAAAGACTAAGCCTTTTTCTGACATTTGTTGCTTACAAGTTAAAAATCTATATTTTTTGCTAGAACACCCAAACACATACATCGTGAGAGAATCGTGATCTTTATTCTAAGTAAAAAAAAAAGAAAAAAAAAACAAACAAAAAAAAAAAGAATTTTTATAACAGCTTACCTGTTAGGCCGATTCACACCTATGCATGTTGCTTTTGAGCGTTTTTGCAGTGCTTGCCGCTTTTTTTCGGCATGCGTTTTTACAGCGATTTGCGTTTTTTAAAAGACCAATTGGAACACATCACTGCTTATATCACAGAATGTCAGGTGACATTTGAACTTCCTATTTCCTCCCTAGTCTTGGTGGGTTTTGCTGCTTAGAATATCCTGGCTTCAATGTCTTTTTTTCTAGCAGTAGCCACAGCTACTGCTGCAGTTTTGCTTGAAGTGGAAGCAGAAGAAGAGGAACTAAGGAGAAAACTTAGATTTTGGATGCATCCAGTGATTGCTAATAGGGAGCAGAGAGGGCAATTCTGGATAAACGACCTCAGAGCCCATGAAGACAAGTTTATGGATTATACACGGATGACTATTAAAAGGTGAGTTCTTGATTTTGTACCATTACCTACCCTTACTCTGGTTTTAAGTTAGGTTAGGGTTAATAATCGGATTAGGGTTAAAACTACGGTAAGTTTTAATTGTCGGGTTAGGGTTAAAATTAGGGTTAGTTTTAATTAGACATGTGCACAGCAAAAAAATTCATCTATTTCTGTTTCGTTTCTGTTCGTTTATCGTGATTCGTAACGAGTCGTAATTTCGTAAGACGTTAGTTATCGTATTCGTACTCTTTAGTATTTTCGTAACACTCTTTTTTCCGTTTCCGTTTTTTTCTGTTAGTTTATTTTTCGTTGAATCGAGATTAGTATTTTCGTTGTTTTGCTATTCGTATTTACATTATATTTTCCATCATGCCACGTTCGTATTTTCGTAAGAAATATATTTTCGTTGCTTTATGATCATTCGTATTTTCGTGTCTAATTTCCTTTGATTTTAAAAACGTACTTTTGTAGATTTTATTGCATTCGTAATTCTGTTAGAATACATTTTACGTTTATTCGACACACTAATCGTCGTAATTTTGTAATTCGTACTTTACTGTGATTGACTTGACTGTCTTAGTTAGCACACACACCCTGTCTAGAATGAAGTCTGACATAGAAGAAAACTAAAATATGTCAGATATTACAAATACAAATCTAGAAATTAGATGCACTGCAGTCTAACACAGAAAAAGACACAAGGAGCCAGGAGGTAATGAGAAAGAAGCTCATTGGGGGAAGGAACAAACCTCTTCAGAGGAATGGAACAGCGCTCAGTGGCTATTGGTCAATGTCCAGAAATATTTCAGTACTAACGAAAGCTAATTTACATTATTTCGTATTTTCGTTTTCATTTCCGTTTCCGAAGATTCGTAATTTATTTTTCGTTAGTTTTGATTTTCGTTTTTTAATTTTTGTTCGGCATTTCGGTTGTTTTCTTTTTGGTCTTCGAATATTAGTAAGTTTGCATTTTCGTTCATTTTGTTTTTCGTAATTATTTTTTGGGGTATATTTTCGTTGTTTCTATGTTTTCGTTTCTTTCGTATCTTCGTTGTTTTTCATATTCGTTATTTTGAAAATATCGTTATTCATTATTAATTGCGCTAAACCGTTTGTTCATTCGTATGTTAACGAATCAACTAAAATAACGAAAATTTACGGAAAACGTATTCGTAACTTAAAAAATTGCACATGCCTAGGTTTAATTGTCGGGTTATGGTTAAAATTAGGGTTAAGGTTAAAGTAAAAATTAGGGTTAGTTTTAATTGTTGGGTTAGGGTTAGAGTTAAAATTAGGGTTAGTTTTAATTGTCGGGTTAGGGTTAAAATTTGGGTTAGGGTTAAAATTTGGGTTAGTTTTAATTGTTGGGTTAGGGTTAAAATTAGGGTTAGGGTTAAAATTAGAGTTAGTTTTAATTGTCGGGTTAGGGTTAGAGTTAAAATTAGGGTTAGTTTTAAATGTCGGGTTAGTTTTAATTGTCAGGTTAGGGTTAGATTTAAAATTAGGGTTAGTTTTTATGGTCGGGTTAGGGTTAGAATTAGGGTTAATTGTCGGGTTAGGGTTAGTTTTAATTGTCGGGTTAGGGTTAAGATTAGGGTTAATCTTAACCCTAAAACTATTTTTTTTTGGAAATCTTATGACTAAATAGGCTCAATGTAGGTGCATGTATAGGTGACATTGTGCTTGTGGTTTTCTCAATGCACTTTTTTACCCACACAGTTTTGATGCTTTGCTTGGATTATTCAGCAGCAGCCTGCAACGTCAGAACACATCCTTCAGGGACTGCATTCTACCAGTTGAAAAGCTAACTATTACATTAAGATAATTCTTTACTTTTTGGTTTATACTTTAACCCACAAAGCGTTAATAAAATGAACAGGCACAGTAAGTGTGTATTTCACAAAATAACTTTATTTTTGAGGTTTCATATTTGGTCACCAAAATATAACGTGTAGAATAGCGTCATTCTTTAGAAAAAAAAATGTTCATATCACAAAATAAGTAACTAGGTAGTAGGCTCATCCCTATTTCAATATAATAAACAAAAATTTTGGTTTCCACCATATGTATTTTAATTATTTAAAGAAAAACACAGAACTAGGATTTTTAATTATAAAGTATGGAAAGTAAATGGGTCTTGGGATGCTTCAGGTTGCTGGGAGGACAAAGAAGGAGCACTTTCTCAATAATGCTGTTCCTGAGAAATGCTTGGTGCATTTGTGAAATGGTAAGGTGGCCCCCTATTTCCCACATCTGGTGCTCCAAAATAGGGTCCTGGTGGCCCAAGTGCAGATGGTAGAGGAGGTTGTTGGTGTTCAAGATGTCGCAGTGGTGGTCTAGATGGGTATTGATTTCCTGGTCTAATTTTGTTGCATAGGCATCTGGTAGAATAATGGGGGGTTTGGAAAAGAAGCATAAGTGACTGTCAGTGCTGGCTGCAGTGGTAGATTTCTGTCTGTCTGCAAACTGTTCTGGGGACTGGGGAGATATGTTTTGATGCATTGCATCACAGAAATTTGCATCTCCATTTTCATGGCATCGGGCACCTGGTCAAAATAGGGGACAAGGGTATTGGCAAATTGTTGGGAGAGTGACAATTGCCTGGTAAACCGATCAGACAGATCCTTTGTGAAAATGTACACTTTATTAGACTCTTTTTCATTTGGCCGTTTGTTGCCACCCCCCCTCTTAGTTGTGCGCCGGTGCAGCAGCAGCAGCCCCCCCTCCTCCTGTTCCTCTTTTTCAGCTATCTAAACAAACCAGAACATTGCTTTTAGGGGGGCAGGTAATAATTGGACAGAACAAAGATTAATACTACCCTTTTTATATAAATTACCTTCGCTTCTCCAGAATGGGTCGCAAAAATTCAAGGTCTTTGGCATAGGAGTATGGTGTGAATGACTTTGCAGCCGAGCCACTTCTAATACTCATTTCCTTTTTTTTAAATGACCGTTAAAGCTATCCTTGGCTCCGCCATCTTATTTGCAAAGCTTTTACTGCAAAACAATGAAAACATATTTTTGTTATAATTTCAGATACCTGGCAACTGGACACTCCATTTTTAGTCTGAATTTTCAGTTCTTGATTGGGAAATCAACTATTAGCTACCTAATCCGAGACACATGCTCCATCGATTGGAACGTTCTTAAAGAGGTGGTCTTCCCGAAACCTACAACTGATGAATGAGCAAAGATAGCAGATATCTTCTAGCAGCAGTGCAATTTCCCAAACTGCATGTATGCTATTGATGGAAAGCATATACGCATCCAGAAGCTAGTAGGCAGTGGCAGCAGCTTTTTATAACTATAAAAAAATATTTTTCATTTGTTCTTTTTGCAATGGCGGATGCCAATTACCGTTTTTTATATGTAGATATAGGGTCCTACGGCAGAAGTTCAGACTCGAGTATATTTACACACTCAACCTTAGGTCATCTTCTGCAAGAAAATAGGCTGGGACTACCAGCCAATAGGCCACTCCCTGGAACTAGTGGGCCTGTAATGCCGTATGTCTTTGTGGCTGATGAAGCATTTGCGCTAGGGGAACACCTTCTCAGACCCTATTCAAGCCACTCTTTGAGCCCCGAAAAAAGTGTGTTCAATTATGGATTCACTCAGGCCAGGAGAGTTGTTAACCACTTAAGCCCTGGACCTTTAGGTAGCTAAATGCCCAGGCCAGGTTTCGCGATTCGGCACTGCGTCGCTTTAACAGACAATTGCGCGGTCGTGCGACGTGGCTCCCAAACAAAATTGGCGTCCTTTTTCCCCCACAAATAGAGCTTTCTTTTGGTGGTATTTGATCACCTCTGCGGTTTTTATTTTTTGCGCTATAAACAAAAATAGAGCGACAATTTTGAAAAAAATGCAATATTTTTTACTTTTTGCTGTAATAAATATCCCCCAAAAACATATATATATAAAAAAAAATTTCCCTCAGTTTAGGCCGATACGTATTCTTCTACCTATTTTTGGTAAAAAAAAAAATCGCAATAAGCGTTTATCGATTGGTTTGCGCAAAATTTATAGCGTTTACAAAATAGGGGATATTTTTATTGCATTTTTAATTTTTTTTTTTTTTTTTACTACTAATGGCGGCGATCAGCAATTTTTTTCGTGACTGCGACATTATGGTGGACACTTCAGACAATTTTGACACATTTTTGGGACCATTGTAATTTTCACAGCAAAAAATGCATTTAAATTGCATTCTTTATTGTGAAAATTACAGTTGCAGTTTGGGAGTTAACCACAGGGGTCACTGAACGTGTTAGGCTTCACCTAGTGTGTGTTTACAACAGTAGGGGGGTGTGGCTGTAGGTCTGATGTCATCGATTGTGTCTCCCCTATAAAGGGGATGACATGATCGATGCGCCGCCACAGTGAAGCACGGGGAAGCCGTGTTTACATACGGCTCACCCCGTTCTTCAGCTCCGGGGAGCGATCGCGACAGAGCGGCTATAAACGAATAGCCGTGCCGTCGTCCCGGATTGCTCCCCGAGGTAAGCCGCCCGCAGCGGGGGGGGGGTCCCGATCGGACCCCCGACCCTCGGAAAGGCAAGGACGTATATATACGCCCATCTGCCTGTCCGTGCCATTTTGCGGACGTAAATAGTCGTGCGGCGGGCGTTAAGTGGTTAAATATGCTTTCGGCATACTGGCCAACAAATGGTGTTTGTTGCACACACCAATCTAAAAATGGAACATGCTATACAGGCTACTTGTGCTCTCCAAAATTTTATTCGAGAGCATGACGGGTTACAAATTGAGAACACCCTTGCCAATCAGGCCATGACAAGATCTGAAATGAGATCCACTCGGGGCAGCAGGAGTGGTGCTGCTATCCGAGATACTTTCTGCTCATATTTCATGTCTCCAGAAGGTCAGCTGCCATGGCAGCTAAATGCAATAGCCTAGATAGACAAAATTTGGCAGATCTTTTAAATATGGTGAATTTTATTTTTTGTTAAGCTTGTTTGTTACATTTTTCGAGCTATGCTCTAAAGTGTTTTTGCATGAATTAAAAAATGTGTACCTGACATTAAGATACTATTAAAGACAAATTGCCTAATTTGTACTTGAATTTTTGGGAATAAAGCGGTTAGTTAAATACAAGTCCCATGAAGCTGACCGTTACAAGCATCACTGACAAAGGTCGAGGCATGATAGAACCAGCAGGACCACAGGCTGAATACACATTATGCAAAGATCTATTAACTTTAGAAACAAAGGGACATTTTAATCTCCTACACTTTGGGGGCTACAATTACTGGAAAGTGACTAGACACGTGCAGTTAGTCAAGTTTGTAGGAATTGTTTGAAAATAGGACATTTGGAGGTCTCTGAATTCATTATTTACAAGTAATTATTATTACCAAATTTAAACAATTACCAAAATTTAAAAATTTAAGTTAATAAAAATATAATTCTAATTTAAAACTTAATAGAATCTCCTAAAAAATATATCTAAAAATAAGAGAAAAGAATAGAATAAAATAAAAAGAGAATAACGGTTATATTCTATTTTCTTTTATTCTCTATTAATTATTTTTGTATTCTTTTATATTTCAATTTTTTTGAAATTCTACTGAAGGCAGAATACAAAATTCCAAAAACTTTGCCCAAATTCGGAAGATATTTACAAAAATTCGGAATTCCCAATTTTAAGGGAATTTTACCCAATTTGAAAGGAATTTGACACAATTTTAAGGAAATTTGACACAATTTTAAGGAAATTTGACACAATTTGAAAAGAATTTTACCAAATTTTAAGGGAATTTTACCAAATTTTAAGGGAATTTTACCCAATTCTAAAGCAAAATTCCACTTACTCCGTCAAGTATTTTCCAAAATGTAACGACTTTATCTAAATTAATTTAGGTAAATAAATAACTAATTAAACCAAACTAAAACGCTCAAAAATGTTTTTGTCCTGCACATGGCCACATGCATAGTTACAGTGAATCTAAATAGTCTACACACCACTGGTAAAATGTCAGGTTTCTGTGATGTCAAAAAATGAGACAAACATAAATAATTTCTTAACTTTTTCCACCTTTATTAATACTGAAGTTTCATGGGGGTTAGTCAGATGCACTTTAAATGATGGCAGGTGTGTAGCGACTCCTTAACATGAGTTTGAATGCGATTGCTTAATTCTGAACACAGCTGCATCCCCGGTTATAAAAGGGTGTGCACACTTATACAACAACATTAGAGGTCATTATTTTGACTCCCCCCCATTAAAGATTTAAGTAAGTATTTATGTTGAATTGGTAAAATTTATCGGTCACATTAAGGTGGAAAAAGTTATTCAAATGATTTCTCTTTGTCTCATTTTTTAACATCACAGAAAGATGACATTTTAAGTGTGTGTAAACTTTTTCAATCTTACTTACATTTCAAGTATGCTTGCTTCTTGGAGAAACTATCCCATTGTGGATACAACTCCTTGGCAATTACAAGCCACTTCTGGTCCCGTTTTCTACGATCCTTGTGTTGGGGATCAGCAGGAGTGTACAGATTCTTGGCCTCACCAGGCTGATCAAATGCTCTGTCCTCACCATGTTTTCTGCAGCCCAAACTGGATTTGCTCATTTCCAAGGCACCCTGGGTAGTTTATTTTTTAAAGGGCAGGTGTTTGATCACATGCTGCTTCCAAAACCGCAAAATGCATCAAACATTCAGGACTTGCATTTTTCTTGCATGCCCATTGAATTCTATTACATGCAAAACACTGCTTTTTGCAGGAAAAAAAAATTCCTGACCCTTTCCAAAAACACAGAGGCACAAAAATGCATTGATGTGAACATGTTCCATAGGAACCCATGTTAAAAATGTTCCCTGCTTTTCTGCAAAATGCACAAAAAACGCATTAGTGTGAATAGAGCCTAAAATCCTTTTCTTGGAGTACACCACGGGACACAGACAAATCATTACATAATGGGTAAAGGGTCACCAGTGGTGATTGGACACTGGCACAACCAATTGAAGACAGTTCCCCTCCATATAACCCATCCCATCAGGGAAGTACCTCAGTCTTGTAGCAAAGCAGTAAGGTTCCCATAAGAAGGGGGACCTCTGTGTGCCATGGTGTACTCCAAGAAAAGGATTTTACAGGTAAGCTGTTATAAAAATCCTGTTTTCTTTATCGTATGCCATGGGACACAGAGCCAATCATTACATAATGGGACGTCCCAGAGCAATGCTCAATGAAGGGTGGGAGACCCAGATCAAGCAGGCTGCTTATGGACAAGAAGCCCTATACTGCTGCTTGCAGCACACTATGCCCAAAGGCGGCATCCTCATGTCCTTTCATATCTACTTGATAGAATTTGGAAAATGTATGGACTGAAGACCAAGTTGCAGCTTTGCAGATCTGAGCCATCGAAGCCTAGTGATGCACTGCCTATGAAACACTTATTGCCTTAGTGTGCCTTAACAGAAAAAGGAGGAATCCTGTTCTTTAAACCAGAATCTTGAATAATTACTTGTCGAATCCACCGGGAAACGGTGGATTTTGATGCCGCTTGTCCCTTCTTGGTACCATCTGGCAAAATAAACAAAACATCTGGTTTACGTATCTGAGCGGTTGCCTGCAGATACACCTTTACTGCTCTCACTACATCTAGAGAGTGCAATAACTTTTCTTCCGCTGTCCGCGGGTCAGGAAGAAAAGGAAGGCAGAACAAGATCTTGATTCAGATGAAATGCCGACACCACCTTTAGTAAAAAGGTAGGATGGAGTCGTAGAACAATCTTGTCCTTGTAACAAATTAAATAAGGCTCTTTACAAGAAAGAGCTGCTAATTCTGATACTCTTCTAGCAGAAGAGATAGCAATCAAAAAGGCCAATTTCCTGCTCAAAAGAATATGGCGAATAGGTTCAAAAGGTTGCCTTTGCAACACTGACAATACCAAATTCAAATCCCATGGGCACAAGGGAGACTTGACTGGCAGGTTAATTCGCAGTACCCCCCGAATGAAAGCCCGAACTAGGGAATGAGATACCAGCGGTCTTTGAAAAAAAAAATAAGACTGATAGAGCAAATATTTGACCCTTGATGGTACGAAGGGCTAATTTCATATCCACTCCTAACTGGCAAAAAGCGAGAATCCTACTTATGTCATACTTCTGAGGCCGCTTACACACGGTCGGACAAAACCGATGAGAATGGACCGAGGTTCAGTTTCATCGGTCCAAACCGACCGTGTGTATAGCCCATCGGTCTGTTGTCCTTCGGGCCAAAATTTTTAAACATGCTTTAAAATCGAACCGAAGGCCCGCTGCCCGATCGGTCCAAACCGATGGTTAGTACAGAAAGCATCGGTTCAAAACCCGCGCATGCTCAGAATCAAGTCGACGCATGCTTGGAAGCATTGAACTTCGTTTTATTCAGCACGTTGTGTGTTTGACATCACCGCGTTCTGACCCGATCGGTTTTTGGAACGATGGTGTGTAAGCACTTCAGACCATCAGGCCACTGCAGCGGTGAACCGATGGAAATGGCCCGTCGGACCATTCTCATCGGTTTGGGACGACCGTGTGTACGCGGCCTGAGGATTCCATTTCTTGGTTTCACACCAGGAAACATATGCCTTCCAGACGCTATAGTAGATAAGCCTGGAGGCTGGTTTTGTAGCATGAGTGTACAAAGCACTGTACCCGATATCCGTAGTTTCTTCAAAATGTGTGTCAGTAGCAAGACCGTCAAATTTAGCTTTTGTAAGGAAGGATGGAACACTGGACCCTGCGACAGCAGTTCGTGACGAAGCCAAAGCTTCCAAGATCTTCCTACCGCCATCTTTATGATCTCGGTGTACCAGGGCCTTCTGGGCCACTAGGATTACTGTAATTCCCTCCTTCTTGATCTGGCAAAGTAGCCTTTGTAAGAGGGCGATTGGAGGAAATGCATAGATCAGTGAGAACTAATTCCAGGGAATTATTAGAGCATCCGATCCGTAGGCCAGAGGATCTCTCATCCTGGATACAAAGTTGTGCAACTTCATATTGAACCTGGAAGCTAGCAGGTATACATCTGGCGTCCCCCATCTCTGGCATACTTTCTAAAACACATCAGGGTGGAGAGACCACACTCCTGGTGACAGCTGCTTGCGGCTCAGAAAGTCCGCTTGCCAGTTTTCTACCCCTGGAATGAAGATTGCAGAGACAAGGAACATGATCTTTTGCCCATGCCAAAATTCGATTCACCTCCTTCTGAGCACCCTGACTGCGGGTGCCTCCTTGGTGATCGATGTAAGCTACTGCAGTAGCATTGTCAGATTAAATCCAAACCGGGTGGCCCTGTAACCTGTGTGTCCAGGTTCTGAGGGCTAGCTATACTGCCCGAATCTCTAGTATGCTGATGGGCAGGTTCTCTTCGGTCTTGGCCCAGGTTCCCTGGGCTGAGTCTTCTTCTAACACTGTTTCCCAGCCCATTAGGCTGGCATCCGTAGTCACCACTAGGGATGAGCTGAACACCCCCCCGTTCGGTTCGCACCAGAACCTTCAAACGGACCGAACGTTCTTGCGAACATTTAGAACCCCATTGACGTCAATGGGACTCGAACGTTCGAATTCAAAAGTGCTCATTTTAAAGCCTAATATGCAAGTTATTGTCGGAAAACGGGTTTGAGAACTCGGGTCTTGCCCCAGGGAACATGTATCAATGGAAAAAAAAAAGTTTTAAAAACGGTTGTTTTTTCTGGAGCAGTGATTTTAACCACTTCAATACCCACCCATTGTGAAATGACGTCCTGGGTTTGAGTGGGAATATCTGAATGATGCCTGCAGCCACAGGCATCATTCAGATATCCATCTCTTCAGTCGGCGATTCTGTGCACCATAAGAACGATCATAGCGGCGGTTTCGCCGCTTGATCGTTCTTATAGGCGGCGGGAGGGGACGCCCCCCCCCCCCTCTCGCCGCCATCCGATGCTTCTCCGGGCTCTCCTTTGCCATCGGAGACCCGGAGAAATGATCCGCCGGCGTCGGATGGAAACCATAGAGTAGACTGGTGACCAGATGGTCACCAGTCATCTCTATGATCGTCGGAGGCCCGGGCGCGATGTTATGACATCACGCCCGGGTCCTGGAATGTAAACACAGCCGCAATCGCGGCTGAAAGCATTAGATCTGTGAAAAAATGTTTCACGATCTAATGCTTTCCAGCCTGGAGGAGAGATGTGGGGTCTTATTGACCCCGCATCTCTCCATAAAGAGTACCTGTCACGAACCATTCCTATTACAAGGGATGTTTACATTCCTTGTAATAGGAATAAAAGTGATCAAAAAAAAAAAATTTAAAAAAAAAGTGTAAAAATAAAAGAAATTGAGTAAAATAAATAAAAAAATTATAAAAAAAAATCTTTTAAACGCCCCTGTCCCCGGTAGCTCGCGCTCAGAAGCGAACACATACGTAAGTCCCGCCCACATATGTAAACGCCGTTCAAACCACACGTGAGGTATCGCCGCGTGCGTTAGAGCGCCAGCAACAATTCTAGCACTAGACCTCCTCTGTAACTCTAAAATTGTAACTTGTAAAAAAAAAGCTTTTCTGAAAACATAGAGAAGGGTTATCACTAGAGATGCACCGATACATATCGGCCAAAAACAGCTGTTTTGGCGACACAGCTTAACACAGGGGTCTCAAACTGGCGGCCCTCCAGCTGTTGTGAAACTACAAGTCCCATCATGCTTCTGCCTGTGGGAGTCATGCTTGTAACTGTCAGCCTTGCAATGCCTCATGGGACTTGTAGTTTCGCAACATCTGGAGGGCCGCCAGTTTGAGACCCCTGGCTTAACAGCTTAAAAATTGCAGATATGGGCATCGGGTGCCGGTAAACATGATGGCCGCTGGGCTGTCACTGCTCCGTCCTCTGCCTCTGGCGAGTGTCACTGCCAAAGTGTCCCTCCCGATTCGATCGGCTATTCAAAAATACGTATCTGTGCATGCGCCGCCCAGCCGAGCGGATACGAGCTTTCCCGAATTTCCCTTCCTAGGGGTAGATTTCCTCTCACTTCCTGTTGTCTCCATCCGTTTGCAAGTAGGAGTTGTTTGTAAGTTGGATGTTTGAAAGTAGGGGCCTGCCGTATATACTCTGCATAAATTTGGGCCCTAGGTGTTGGTGTTGCCACAACACTGTAAGCCCTCACAGTTAGTCTTAGTGGGGACTGAAAACGCCCTGCTGTGTGAACTATTATATCAAGAACTGAAATTACATGCCATTGTTGAACAGTGGTAGAAAAGTTGGGCCTTTGGTACTGGTGCCACAACACTAAGTCCTCACAGTTACTTTTGGTGGGCACAGTAATGGGCCCTGCTGTGAAATATTAGATAAAGAATTGTAATTACATGCCCCTGTTGAACAGGGGCAAAAAAAATAAAAAAATAGGATCTCTGTAAAATCCATTTCTCTGAGTTCATGGACGGACACAGTAGCATTGACCTTAGGGTTATATATTCTTCCTTTCAGGAGAGACTAGGCAGAAAAAAAACAGCACTTCAAGTGTTAAAACACTTCTCTCAGTACAGCACCTCCCAGGGGGCATGTCCCCCGCATACATCCCACACTCTGCATCATGCAGTCCCAGTTCGTAAACAAACAGTACAAAGGAGGGGTGGGTGCTGTGTCCGTCCATGAACATTACGGTGCGTACAAAAATCCTATTTTCTCGTCCGTTCATGGAGGGACACAGCAGCATTGACCTTAGGGACATCCCCAAGCAGTGTCAAAAGAATTTCAAGGGGTAGGGGGAAAAAAAAAAAAAAAAAAAACACACACAGCAAACCAAGCTTCACCCCAAACAAACCAGATTTCCTCAACGGAGGAAACGCAACCTTAAACAGCCGCCTGTAAAACCTTGCGGCCAAAGGAGACATCCGAAAATGCACCCACATCCACCTTGTAAAACTTAGGTGTGGATTGACGACCAGGTCGCTGCCTTACATACCTGTAAAACAGACGCTTGATGGCGGAAAGCCCAAGCGGCACCGATCGCCCTGGTCGAATGCACCGTAACCTGAAAGGGGGGGGAACCCGCCCCTTTAGGGCATAGGCCTGGAGCACGACCTGTGATACACCTAGAAATGGTGGCCGACGAGACCGCCAGACCTTTCTTAGGACCAGTCACCGTCACGAACAGCGAGTCTGACTTCCGAAACAGAGCCGTAGCAGACAAGTACACCCGTAGGGCCCGAACCACGTCCAAGGAATGCAAAGTAGCCTCCTTCAGGTTTTTTCGGCCGAGGACAGAAGGATGGCAAAACAATGTCCTCATTAATGTGAAAAGCCGAAACAACCTTTGGAAGGAATGACAGCTGCGGCCGCAGCACCACCTTATCCTTATGGATGACCAAGTAAGGAGCCTTGCAAGACAAGGCCGCCAGTTCAGATACCCGTCTGACCGAGGTAATTGCCACCAGAAAAACCACCTTCTGGGACAGAGTCAACAAAGGAATCTTTCGAATGTCCTCAAACGGAGCCTCTTGAAGCACCGAAAGGACTAAACTCAAGTCCCATGGAGGCAGCGGAAGGCGCACAGGAGGGGCCACATGCCGAACCCCCTGCACAAACGTACGCACCGGGGAGTGCGCCGCCAAGGGTCGTTGAAAGTAGATGGCTAAAGCCGAAATCTGACTCCTAACCGTACTTAAGGCGAGAGCCTGATCCACTCCACGCTGTAAGAACAGCAGAATCCAGGACATCACGTATGTACGGGGGTGCCATTTCATCTCTTCACAGAGATGTAGGCCTTCCACATACAATGGTAAATCTTTTGTGAAGTAGACTTCCGTGCTCGTAGCATGGTAGAGATCACCGAGCCCGACAGGCCTCAGTCCCTCAGCACCTGGCTCTCAACAGCCACGCCGTTAAAGCCAGCGACTGTAAAGCAGGGTGAAAGACAGGACCCTGCGACAGAAGATCTTCTCTCAGGGGTAGACGCCAAGGGACGTCTGCCACCAGACGCACCAGGTCCGCGTACCAGGGGTGGCACAGCCAGTCCAGTGCGATCAGTATTGTTGGCATCCTCTCGGATTCCACTCTGTGCAGCAGGCGAGGAAGAAGCTTCAGAGGAGGGAAGGCGTAGATTAGGCAATAGTGACCCCATGGTGCCACCAACGCGTCCGCCCACGGGTCTCTTAACCTGGCCACGAACCGTGACACCTTCCGATTGAGACGGGACGCCAGAAGATCCACGTCTGGAGTGCCCCACTTGTGGCACAAACTGCGGAACACGTCCGGGTGTAGCGACCATTCTCCTTGGTCTAGCGTTTGGCGACTTAGGTAGTCGGCTTGCCAGTACACGGCTGACAGAGCCAGAACGTACCTTTCGGCCCACCGGAGGATGTGCGCGACTTCCATCACTGCAGCCGAGCACCGTGTGCCTCCCTGATGATTGACGTATTCCACGGCCGTGGCATTGTCGGACTGGATCCTGACCGGTTGGCCCTGCAGACCCAGAGACCACATGGAGAGGCACAGCTTGATCGCTCCGGAGCTCCAGGACATTGATCGGTAGGCGGGACTCCCTGAGTCCCGCACCCCTGGGCTGACTGGACAACCGAGACACCCCCCCAGCCGAAGAGGCTGGCATCCGTCATGACCACCGTCCAGTGGCACGGCAGAAACGATTTCCCGGTCCCAAGTACCGGAGATGTCAGCCACCACACTAGGGAGGACCTGACCAGTCAACTCACCCGAATCTGGTAATCCAGAGACGAAGGAAGCTTGTCCCAACGAGACAGAATCTCTTTCTGCAACACTCGAGTGTGAAACTGAGCATACGGAACCGCCTCGAAAGAGGCCACCATCAGACCCAGCACTCTCAAGCAAAAGCGAAGCGACGCCCACTTCTGGGTCGCCGACTGCAGTGTCTGTAGTTTTTCCGTTGGGAGGAAAACCATCGCCTCTGAGGAGTCCAGGACCAACCCCAGGTATTCCAGCCGCTGAGACGGTACCAGTAGACTTCTGGGTATTCAGTAGCCAACCGAGTTCTCGGAGGGTCTGACAGGTGATAGACACATCCTCTAATTCTGAGCTTGAAGAAGCTCTCAGGAGAAGGTCATCCAGGTATCCTATGATAGCGATCCCGCGCTGCCTCAGCAGGGCCAGAATCGGAGCAAGCACCTTGGTGAAAACCTGTGGTGCCGAGGCCAGCCCGAACGAGAGGGCCACATATTGAAAGTGGTCCTCTCCGACTGCAAAAAATTTCTGGTGTTTTGCGCATATGGGTATATGCAGGCACGCGTCCCCCGATATCGAAGGACGCTAGAAAATCCCCCTGATGGAGGGCTGCCACTACTGAGCAGATCGAATCCATCCTGAATTTTTGCACCTTGACAAAACAATTGAGGGCCTTGAGGTCCAGGATTGGACAGACCCCTTCCTTCTTGGGGACTACAAACAGATTGGAGTAGAACCCCTGAAACCGTTCCATTGAGGGAACTGGTACAATCACTCCCCTGACCAGCAGATCCTGGACAGCCCCTGACAGAGCCTTCCAGAGGAAGCTGGAGGTTGGAAGGAAAAAATAATCTGTTTGGTGGACAAGAGAGAAACGATCTTGTATCCCGAGGAAACTACTTTGCAAACCCATCGGTCGGAAAGAAGAGACCTCCACCGAGCCGCAAAGCCGCGGGCGGGGGCAGACCTTCATGCAGAGGCAGGCTTGCGGTACCAGGTGCGCTTTTGCCCTTCAGCAGGCACCTTAGCACCCTGAAAACGCTTTCCTGCCGCAGTTGGCGGGCGAAAAAAACGCTTGGGGGTAGTAAAGGAGGGCCCTTGCTTACAGCGAGGCTCCTTACCCTTTCCAGATTGCAGGAGCAGAGTGCTCTTACCGCCTGTGGCATCTTATATGATGTCATCCAGGGACGCCCCAAAAAGCCATTCACCCTTAAAGGGCAAGTCCACCAAGGCCTTTTTAGAAGACTGGTCCGCAGACTAACACTTTAGCCACACAAGGCGGCGTAGCACCACCGCGTAGGCGGAAGCCCTGGAGAGCAAGGGGAGTGTATCCAGGGCCGACTCACAGACAAACTTTAGGCCCTGCACCAACTGGTCGGCCAGGTCCACACAGGCCTCAGGAGCATTATGCGCCTCCAGCTCCTGCAGCAAGGACATGGCCCGTTCGGTAAGTGTCTGCGACACCAGAGCCCCTGCCAGGACCGGTCTCACTGCCGACCCCACCACTGTAAACATGGAGCGGGCCACAGCCTCAGCTCTCCTATCTGCCGGGTCCTTAAAAGCAGGAGCCCCGTCCACAGGTAACGTGGTAGCCTTGTTCAGTCTGGATACAGGGGGGGTCAACTGACAGAGGAGATACCCTTTTGAGGAGGATTTCCTAAAGTGGGTTACGGACCGCAAAGTATTTTGGAACGGCAAAAACCTTCTGCGGCCGATCCCATTCCTTGTATAAACAGTTTGTCCAGATATGGAACACAAGGAAACGCTTTTGCGGTGCGGGGTGGCTTGCGGAACCCAAAAGGGACCGGCGTCTTTGATACCTCCGCCGAATCCTCAAGTTTCTGAGTATCCCGCACCGCAGTGATGGAGCTCCAACAAACGCCTTATCATGCGCTGACCCTGAAGCAGTCATCCTCACTGTCCGTGTGGGCTAAGCCTGCATCATCTGACATAGCGGAACCAGGACCGGACACAGTAGCGAGGCTCGATTCCGTGTCAGAGACATCCCCAGAAGAAGGCGTAGGGAGGGGGCGCTTTTTACGCCCCTTCTGGCCACTCCTTGCATCAATCCTGGCAACAAACGCCTCAAGGACTGCCGTCATAGCATCCACCGAGGCCGCAGGAACAGGGGCACTAAGGGTTAACTCTGGCATGCTTGGGGTAGAAGCCTCCGGTTCCGACGCCATGCTGACCCACTGTAAATGCCGCCCTTGTACTGCAAGGCAAGACCCACAGGCCACCCTCCCGGCCGCAACAGAGAGCAGGGGACCCCTCGGAGGACTCACCACCCTCCCAGGCTGTAGTGCTGCCGAGAAGCTGAAAACGCTGTCCGTGCTGTGCCGTCCCTCAGCAAGTGTGCTGAGAGCCTTGGCGCCATTATTCTGGTCACTAGAGGCCAAAACCCTTTCCAAGATGGCCGACATGCAGAAAAACAGCATGCGGGCTACAAGAAAATGGCCGCCAATTCAATAGGAGGGCGTCACCTGCAAAATGGCGGCCATACACTTGTTTTAAAACATAGTGACAAAAAAAAAAAAACAGCAAAACACAGCAAATGCACCAGACCCTGCAGGTCCCCCCCAGCACACACAGCATCATAAAAAGCAGCACAGCCCCCGGCAGTAACGGATCCCCCCCGGGCAGAACCCCCACCCAGAATGCGGGGAAGAAGGCAAAGGAAGGGAGAGAGGAAAGCAAGGCGGACCCTCGATCGACCTCCCCAGGAATGCACCAGCCAAACCACCCTGCCAAAGGCAAGGGGATACTACTTACCTATCCTGCAACCACCGGTTGGAGGCATGCCAGATAGACCCAACGTCTGCAGCAGACACGGCATGGCTGTCGGCTCAGCACACTGACTCAGCCATAGAGACCGAGCATATGTGTGCCCTGTAGCATTTAGCTCACCCCTGGCGCAACGGGGCATGTCGTGGACGGCCCAGCGCGTAGCTAAAGGCCGGCACACGCTCGATGGCCGAACATGGGGGGACTCCAAGGATCGCAGATCCAGCCAGTCGGCAGTTGATTGTAGATCCCAGGTTCCAAAAATGCAGGAAAAACAAATAAAAGCGACAAAAATAGCAGAAAAAAACCTCCAGAGCACATGGGCCCAGAGGATCCATGTCTTCCAACGCTAGGCAGAAAAAAACTGGGACTGCATGATGCAGAGAATGGTATGTACCCGGGGGACTCGCCCCCTGGGAGGTGCTGTACTGAGAGAAGCGTTTTAACACTTGAAGTGCTGTTTTTTCTGCCTAGTCTCTCCTGAAAGGAAGGATATATAACCCCAAGGTCAATGATGCCGTGTCCATCCATGAATGGAAGAGAAAATTGGGCATTTGTTGGTGGTGGTGCTGGTGCCACAACACTGCAACCCCTCACAGATACTCTAGTTGGAGCGCAGGAATGAGCCCGCTGCAAAGTATTGCATCAAAAATTTTAATTACACGCCCCTGTTAAACAGGGGCAGAAAAATTGGGCCTTAGGCACTGGTGCCCAGAACCAAAAATGTTCTTACAAGCTATCAGCATGATCATTGAGGAGGAAAAGCATAGTCACTCAGCATAACAGGATAGTCAATCAGCATAGGCAGTCTTGAAGGGATCTGACATTTCAAAAAAAAAAATTCTGTTACATCAGCATCAGGTGCTTGGTAGCTGGAGGTAATCCAAGCCCGATTCATTTTTATGAAGGTCAGTCGATCGACCGAGTCGGTGGAGAGGTGCACCCTGTGATCGGTTACAAAGCACTGAATGTGCGTTCTGAAAGAACGCTGGATGCAGGACAAGCCAGTAGCTCAATTGCGTACTGGGCAAGCTCTGACCAGTGAACCATCCTCAAGACCCAGTAAGCCAGAGGATTTTCGGTGGGAAAGATGTCCAAGTCTGATCTTGCCCCTAGGTATTCCAGCACCATGTAAAACAGACGCTGGCGATGGTTGCTGAAACTGGTCATACCTTGGGGCTGCGGACTAAAAAATTTGTCTGAACGTATCGCTCAGACGGCCACCTTCTCCACCGCTCCTGCGGTGACTGACCGAAGCCTCAGCAACACGTTGTCCAGAACCAGGATTTTGTAACCTTCCAGTATCTGGGAACGCTTTGCACAGACCTTTCTGCAAAGCCTCCCGAAGATGTTTCATCTTCTGCTCCCTCTGTGCCGGCAAGATAAGATCCGCAACCTTACTCTTGTAACGTGGATCAAGGAGGGTTGCCAGCCAGTAACGATCCTTCTCCTTGAAAGCACGAATACGAGGATCCTTCGGCAGGCTTTGCAGGATCAGGGAGGCCATACGATGTAGGTTTGCTGAGGCATTTGGTGCGGAGTCCTCTGGGTCACTGAGGATGACATGATCCGCAGCCACCTCATCTCAGCCACGTACAAGTCCATGGGTTCCTTGGGACTGTAATTGATCCCTTGAAGACTGCTGCTGACTGCTAGGCTCCACCTCCATGCTGACACAAGCCTCCTCCTCCTCTTCCTGTGTGATAGGCGGGCAAGCAGGAACACTGTCTGGACAAAGGGGGCCTTGAGATGTAAGGAAGTCCTCCTCTTCCTCCCTCTGTTCTGCCTCAAGGGCCCTGTCCATTATTCCATGCAGCGTGTGCTCCAACAGGTTAATAAGAAAGACCGTCTCACTGATGCATGCACTGTCACCATCCTCGTGGCCTCCTCAAATGGTGACAGGACATCTTTGCCTGCATTCCTGTGTATCCCCTTGAACGCCTACGGAGCACCGCTGGTTCCAAGGACACATCAGCACAGGAAGAAGCCACAGAGGAAGAAGAGGAGGGGGTGGAGGAGAGAGGTGTGTCACAACCAGTAGTAGCATTTTGGAGGCGTGGTGGCGGAACAACCTCCAACACTACTGTACCTTGTCCTGCGTCCTTCCCAGCTGCCAGCAGAGTCACCTAATGCGCCGTGAAAAATAGGCAACGTCCCTGTCCATGCCTGCTGGACCATGAGTCAGCGGTAATATGCACCTTACCACTGACCGCCTCATGCAGCATGTACCCAACACTGTGGTCAAACAGTTCGGGGGACTCCAGGACATGGTGGGGCTAGGGAAGGAGTGACTGATGCCATTGAGCAGAGGCCGCCTTGGCAGCTGCTTTGCCAGACAAAGTAGCCTGAGTGAGAGAGGATGAGGACAGCTTGGTCATCCACTCTACCAAGTCTTTGGCATGTTGCGGCTCAACACGGCCAGCTGCCAAAAAATAAAATAAAAAAAGGACGAGCATGTCCCACGGCCAAGTGCTGATGAGGATGCACTGTGTCCACGACCAGCACTGTTGCCTCTAGACTCAGAGCCTGCTTGCTCACTTTTATCGGCTCGTGACTCTCTGCCTCTCCTTGTCCTTCCAGGGCATACTAATGGCCTGCACACTGCAGAGGACCACCTAGCTTTAGGTGCACACTGCAGAGGACACGGGCAGTACCCACCACGTAGCTTTATGTGCAAACTGCAGAGGACACATGCAGTACACATCACGTAGCTTTAGGTGCACACTGCAGCGGACACAGGCAGTATACCACGTGAGAATACTGCAGCTAGCACAATCACCTGCCTGCCAGTAAATTAGGAAGAGCGGATCTAGCTATACATTATATATATATATATATACATTATATATATATATATATATATATATATATATATATATATATATATATATATATATATATATTTATATTTACACACTAACTTTAACTGACTAGCCTGCCTGCTCTATCTACCTACAAAAAATGACTCTCTATCTCTCTTAACCTCCGCAACACACTACACAAGGCCGACCTGCAGGCGGCCTTTTATAGTGTGGGGCGTGTACTAAACCCCCCTGAGCCACAATTGGCCAAAGCCACCCTGGCTTTGGCCAATTATGGCTCCACGTTTTTTGCAAGCTGTGATTGGCCAAGCATGCGGGTCATAGTGCATGCTTGGCCAATCATCAGCCAGCAATGCACTGCGATGCCACAGTGAATTACGGGCCGCGACACGCCACTCGGTTAAGGAGATATTTGCAGAAAACACTGTGCCGTAGATAGCGGCGTAGGCGCACTGAACATGCCAGTTTTCTGAATGGGATAATGCCAGTCCAGCTACAGCCAGTGACAGCACCGGAGCCGCGATATAAGTAAGAGGCTCCAAGGGGACATGACAGAGGGAGACATGACACATAATGAGCTAGTATGCCCATTTCGTGAAGGGTTTTTTTTTTTACAGGAATTTTTTGGGGGGTTTACTTCCTCTTTAAGGTGTGTTGCTTTAAAGTAAATCCAACCTCAAAAAAACAACCAAATTAAAGCAGCTTTCCAGGCAAAAAGACAACTCTGCCTTAAACAATACACCCCATCCCCTAGTTTTTAGATATATAATATAACTATATATACACACACACACACACACACATATATATAAACATCTTTCACGCGTGGTTAGTGTTTGGCTTAAACTATTTATCAACTGTGTTTACCATTTTTAATTAATAACAGAAACTACCAAAATTACCCTGATCAAAAGTTTACATACCCTGTTGATTTTGGCCTGATAATGTGCACACAAGTTGACACAAAGGGGTTTGGAATGGCTATTAAAAGGCAACCATCCTCACCTGTGATCGGTTTGCTTGTGTAGTGTGTGTAAAAAAGGGAGAGCCATTTTTGCCGGGGGTTTGGCAGTTTTTACCGTCGGACGGCCGGGATTCCCAGCCAAAAGCTCTCATCACCCGGTCATGTGTACGGGGCATAAGAACTAGGGTATGTAAACTTTTGATCAGGGTCATTTGGGTAGTTTGTGTTGTCATTATGATAAAAAAAGAAAAAAAAAAAGAGTAAACGCAGTTGATCGATAATGAATGGCTTCAGCCAAACACTAACCATGAGTGAAAAGAAAAGTTTGTGTTATTCATATTCTCTGAAAAATGAGATTATATATATATATATATATATATATATATATATATATATATATATATATATACACACACACACAATATATATATATATATATATATATATATATATATATATATATATATATATATATATATATATATATATATACACATACATATACATATATATACATATATATATATATATATATATACATACATATACACATATACATACATACATACACACACATACATACATACATACACACACATACACGGGACCATTCAGAAACAAACTCGCGCATGCGCAATTGGAAACTGGCTGCTTCACTGCAGTTTCCCTTACTAGCAATGCCATGGAAGGACCGGCTTGGGGTGCCGACATCACGGGCTCTCTGGACAGGCACCTGTCCTTATATTAAAAGGCAGCAGCTACAGTATTTGTGGGTGCCGAATTAAAAAATTCCCCCATTGCTTTAAACTGCATCTTACCTATGTGGTAGCTGCATTTGTTTTCTTTTTTGAGGCTTTGACCCCCACCTTTATTTTTACCTGGTAATCCTCCAAACACACTCCTTGTTCCCTTCAGGTCAATGCTGGATTCACTGGATGGGCGAGTATCTAAAATGTGCAGATACCACCATCAAGTGTGGGGTGGCGGGTTGAAATAGGGAGGTTGGCCGGAGTTGCTTTTTAATAAGGCCAAAACATCAAGAAACCAAAAGGGGCTAAATCAGGAGAAAAGCATATGACAGACATAAATACAGCATTTCAAAGTATGTGCATGATTGAACTGTCAAGATGGGTGCTTTTCCAAACTATCTGTATAAAGATGCTTATTTATCATCATCAAATCTAGTATTATGTATGTATTGGGTAGGGATGTTGAGGCAGTCTGGTTTATATTGCCAGTGAATATATATATATATATATATATATATATATATATATATATATATATATATATATATATATATATATATATAGCCCCGACGTCTTTGTAAATCAAGACATATTTACATAGTCCTAAAATTTGAAAGCATAAACATGTATGTAAACACATTGAGGAAGAAAAACAAATAAAAAACACACATTAGCTCAAAGTGTAATCATTTTTTTAAAAACTGTTTACAACTGGACAACACAAAATTCAATTGTCATGTCTGCATTCGTTTGTTTTTAGAAAAAGAAAAAAAAAAATACATTAGATTAGCCATCCAATCAAAATGTCTGCTAAGCCATGCACGCAGCATCAGGTGGATAGTCACAACCTCACGAGCGTTAGAACAAGAAGTGGCCAAAATGAATGCCTCAGTCATACAGAACCTGCAGGTCCGTTACATCAGAGGAACTAAATCAGGGCATTGTCAGGAACAGGTTGTACAATTTGGGAACACTGACCCAATTAAAAAAAAAAAAAAAAAAAAAAAAAAAAAAACACGAACAGTAGCTGCATGAGCGCAGAGATTCAGCACATGTAGGGAAGGAAAAAAAGTTCTGTCCAATGTACTTGGATTCCCAAGAAGGCACTTCCCTACATAAACAAGACTTATGTAACAATAATGAAATGGGGAAAAAAAATAAAAAATGAGTGCTAAAAAAAACAGGTTAGGGAGGAAAAAAAAATGGGGCTAGGAAGAGCACAAAAATTAAACTAATTGAAAAAAGGAGAAGGAAGGATTCAATGTGATCCATTCAGTAAATATGTCACCGAGTCTCATCTTTGCCTCTCTGTTTTTCATCAAACTCAGAACTATTACGGTCATGGTCTTTACTTTCATGCTCACGCTTATGACTTCGGTCCTTACTTTTGCTTCGTTTACGTGGTCTCTCCCTGCTTGTGCTGAGCTCCCTCTTTCTGGATTTTTCCACACTGTCTGTCTGATCTTGACTACTGCTCCTGCTATGCTTGTTTGATTTCTCTTTGTGTCGGTTTGACTTTTCTTTGCTCCGGCTTCTCCCACATGCATTTTTGCTAGGACTCTTGCTCTTTCGTTGCTTTCGCTCTTTGCTTCTGCTCCTACTATGCCTCCTCTCCTTACGAGAATCTCTATCTTCTCTGTGTCGCTTGTCGTCCCTGTCTTTTCTCTCCTCACTCCTCTTGCGTTCCTTTGAACGATCGCGCGTTTTTTCAGAATCCTTGTCCCTGCCATTACCCTTTTTATCAGAGTCTCGTTTTCGATTCCTGTCATTCTCCTTTTCCCGGTCTCGTTCACGCCGGTCTGTCTTGCGGTCTCTGCTTCGACTCCTTGTTCTATGTCTGTCTTTGCTTTTACTTCTCCTACGGTCTATACCACGCTCATGACTTCGTGAACGGCGTTTGTCTTTTGAATCTCGTTCCAATTTTTGACGTTCTCTTTCTCGCTCTAGTTCCCTGTCAAAACTTGTTGTTCCATGGTGGTCTCTGTGATGACTTCTGCTTCGTGATCGCCTCGGAGATCTCCGAGGGCTCGCTGATCTTTTAGGAGACCTGAAAAAACAGAATCCAAGAGATTAAAACAGGCACAAATGTCTATGAAATTAACAAATAGTTAAAACAGTATTTATTTTTGCAAGAAGTAGAATACAAGGAAACCCAATCACCAAAATCTTATATTCACTTTTATTTCAATAGTACATTTTTAATAGGTTTTAAACTGGCACTTTTATGAAAAAAAATCACTAATGCCACCATGAAGGTCCTTGTTCAGGAACTTTCTGTGATAGGATGACAACACAGGAGAACTGGCAGACAGGGACAGAGGGTTGTTACCATGCCACAATATACTTCTAATAAACACTGCATATGGCATTGCTGAAAATTTCGTATGCATGTTCCACGGTTCTTTCATTTTTGTGGAAGAGGCAGGAGTGGCAGGGCTCAGGCTCACAGCAGGTCGACTGTAAAGTTGGGATCTTTCCAGAGCCTGGACCAGCTGAATGACGAACTCCACTCATTTGACCTACAGTAGAAAGATAGCCAAAATAGCTTTGGCCCAAACTCTCCTTTAAACGGTTTTAAAGGGGTGGTTCCCCCTAAAACAAAATTCTAACAATACATTCGGATGTCTGCTTACACTGCGGGTAGGCTGGCTTTTGTTTTTTTGTTTTAGTACATACCTCGATATCGCCGTTTCCTCGCTTGGCGGTGGGCGTTCCTAGTTGATTGACGTTCCTCAGACGGGCGCATACTGCGCGTCACGACTTTCCGACAGAAGCCGAACGTCATTGCGCAGGCGCCGTATAGAGTCGGCTCTATACGGCGCCTGCGCAGCGACGTTCGGCTTTCTTCGGAAAGTCGTGACGCGCAGTATGCGCCCGTCTGAGGAACGTCAATCAACTAGGAACGCCCACCGCCAAGCGAGGAAACGGCGATATCGAGGTATGTACTAAAACAAAAAAACAAAAGCCAGCCTACCCGCAGTGTAAGCAGACATCCGAATGTATTGTTAGAATTTTGTTTTAGGGGGAACCACCCCTTTAACTGCTACTATCCATTTACTCAAAAGACTTTGCAAAGTGGATCTGGAGGGTAATGCAAAATCACTCAGAGAGTAAGCTCCAATGAGCAGGGCCCTCTTAAATTGTATGGCAACTAATGTCTGCCTTAATTTTGTAAAGCGCTGTGCAAGCTATTGGTGCCATCTAAAGCCTGTATTATAATATTAATAAATATAATAATGGAGGGGTTAAGGTCCCTTTGACAAGGGCGGATATAATTTAGCTTTTAGCTGTGGATAGATGAAGTTATCTACCACAGCTAAACTCAGACAATGCTTTCCTATGGCCCCATTCACACACTGCATTTAGCTACGGTTTTGTTAAATGGGGTTTGGTGCGGTTAGAAAAATGTATTTGACTGCGTCCAGGACCGATTTATTGCAGCTATCTGCATATAATTGCAGCCAATCGCATGTACTATTTCACCTGCAGATAGCAGGGGCAACAAGGAAAGAAAAACAGGAAGCACATCAGAAATGGCAAGAATGTTCCAATGCAGCCATGTGTAAATGCAGCTTTTAGCAATGTACAAATGCAAGTGATCGTTGTGCCTGTCCCCGCCGCACCTGCACCGAGAACAGAGCCATCTTACACCGCAGATGGCTCAGTTCTCTCAGCTCCCCAAGCGAAGAGCTGCTGCCTGTCTGCTCCTCCATGCTCACTGGAGTGCTAAGCTGTGGAGGGGCAGGGAGCAGCCGTCTCAGTGGCTCGCTTAAAGGCTGAGATGGACATCAGTCCAGGCACCTGGCGGATCCAGACTCCCAGAGTCAGGATGACACAGTGCCTGGACTGATCTGTGCGACGTCAGCAGAAAGCCGACTTCAGACCTCTCTGCTGAAAACGGGTCACAGGCGTGCAAAACTAATTGCACGCCTGTGACCTGTAGGAGAAGCCCAGCCAAACAAGCCCAGGCTGGACTTATATTTTAAAGTCTAAAAACTGCCATCTGCATTTTTCCCTATGTTAGGAGGAATGGGGCATGGCTTTATCCCCTGCTGGGTATTAAGAGCACTTAGACCACAGCAAGGATCAGCCAGTGAAAGGGAGATCTCCATATATACATTTCAATTGAAAAACCAAGAGGTCAAAGGATGTAGAAAGTCTCACAAATAGAAGACAGATGTGCTTTGCATTTTCTAGCAGATTCTATTCAGGAATATATGAAAAACACCCCCAACCACATGACACAAAGCTAGGGGAAACCAAACGCTTGACTAAAGAGCTGAGCCTAGCCTATCGCAACCTTGCCAAAAGTGCAGATAAAGGTCTGTAAATGACATTAATGAGTTGAGAATATTGCTGCAAAATGAAAAATCAGTTTTCAATGTTTTTTTAAATCTGAAAGTCACTTTCACTGTTCAGTCTTGTAAAAGGTGAATAAAGTGAAAGTAAAAAAAAAAAAAAAAAAAAGTAAAAACCTGGATCGCCGTCTTTCAACATGCCGGTCGGGTTCCTCAGTCACCTCGGCACCTTCTTTCTTAACCTGCTTCCTTGGTTTGGCTTTCATCTGCTGGTCTATGTGTTTCTGCACAGGAACAGGGATCCTTGGGAACAAGGTGGAAAACCATTCAAGTTTTGTCAAAAACGAACGTAGCATCTCTCCTATGGTCATGACACAACCTCCACCAGCCTTCACATCTAAATCCTGCAAAAATAAATAAAATAAAAAATTGAAATAAAACCATACAGCCATAGAAAAAAAAAAAAAAAAAAAAAAAACACGTTTGTTTGTACAATCATTTTACTGCAAAGTACTTCAGTGAGTGGACAGAATTACAGGCATGGACTTGCCAAACCATTTTTCACACATACCAGTAAAGCACATGTAGACTTCAAAATGCACATAAAATTACCCTGTCACAGGTTTAAAAACAGCAAAAAAGGCATACCTGTATAAATAGAGGAACGTTACTTACCTTTGCAGTGGCCAAGGCCTGGAAATGCTGCCATGGAGCTGTACCATGACCCCTCAAAGTATCCAACATTCTTGGATGTGTGAATATGTGCTACCCATTAACCACTTAAGGACCGAGCTTTTTTTTCAGCATCAATGAGAAAAAAATCTGGCCTCG
Source organism: Rana temporaria (assembly GCF_905171775.1). Lineage (NCBI taxonomy): Eukaryota > Metazoa > Chordata > Amphibia > Anura > Ranidae > Rana > Rana temporaria. The sequence goes on along the minus strand of NC_053495.1, from coordinate 113,097,864 downwards.
GGTTTGGTGGTCAATAGGAGGAGGAGTTTCCCCTCATTAGGAGGAATAGTATGCCATCATTGGTATCAGTGTAAGATACAGTGCCCCATTGTTTGTGTCAGTTGGAGGAATAGTGCCTCATATCCAAGGGGCGGATAAAAGCCACATTTGGCCCTCTGTGCGCAGTTTGGAGACCCCTGCCCTAGAGAATAAAATGACCATCATAATACTTTGTCGCACCATATTTGCGCAGCGGTCTTATAAGAACACTTTTTCTGGAAAGCATATATTTTTTTTTATTATTTTAAAAAAGTGTAAGACAACCGTAAATTAGCCCATTCTTTAATATTGTGAAAGATGTTACGCCAAGTAAATTGATACCCAACATGTTATGCTTCAAAATTGCCCCCGCTCGTGGAATGGCGACAAACTTTTACCCTTAGAAACCCCTATAGGCGATGTTTAAAAATGTCTACACATTACCAGTTTTGAGATAGAGGCGGTCTAGGGCTAGAATTAGTTCTCTTGCTCTACCGATCACGGTGATACCTCACATGTGTGGTTTGAACACAGTTAACATATGCGCACACTACTCACGTATGCGTTCGCTTCTGCGCACAAGCTCGTCGGTACGGGCACTTTAAATTAAAAGTAAAATTGAAATAAGAATTTTTTTTGGACAACAAAAAAAATGCCCCTTTCACACTGGTCATTTTTTTTCGGCAGACCTGAACAGGCGCTCCATGCAAGTCTTAGGGAGTGTCTGTCTGCTGACTTTCGATCCGCTAAAATCTGACGTATGGCGATACGTTCGCCATACGTCCTGGCGGATCGGGTCAGACCTGATGGAAACGGACATGCTGCCAGTTTTCATCCGATCTCTTCATAGCAAGCAGTGGCGCTTGACAAGCCCCTCCCCACTCAGTGAGCAGAGAGGTACCCGTCATCCGCCGGCTCATCGGAGATCAACGGAGAGAACTGCTGAGCAGATCTGCAGTGTGAACGAGGCCTTAAATATGAGATCTGGGGTCAATAAAAATAGAAAAAGAACAAAAACAAATCTCCTTTAACCACTTAAACCCCTGGACCATTATACATCTAAAAAGGGACCAGGCCCCTTTTTGCGATTCGGCACTGCGTCGTTTTAACTGAAAATTGCACGGTCGTGCGACGTGGCTGGCTCCCAAACAAAATCTCTCCCCCCCCCCACAAATAGAGATTCTTTGAGAAGAGAAGGGAGACACAAAGCATAATCCCGTGGGGAACAGATTTATTGGTAAAAGCAATATAAAAAAAACTCACATTTAGCAGTAATCACGGTGACATCCAATCCCACCGTGTATCGTGACGATACGCGTCAGGATTGGAGCACTGGACACAGCACCATCCAATGGTCGGCAGACGAGCCCGATGCTCATGGATATGTCACCGTGATTACTGCCAAATGTGAGTTTTTTTTATTGCTTTTACCAATAAATCTGTTCCCCACGGGATTATGCGATGTGTCTCCCTTCTCTTCTTCATTTAACTGCCATTATCTGAGCCACTATCCACCGCAAATGTGTAAGACAAGAAGATAAGGAGGGACAAGAAAGGACAAGCCGGATCTATTGTGAGCTCGGCACTCGTGGAGATAGGCTCATCATTCTTTCACTTTGAGTGAGTGTTTTGGTGTTGCATCCCTTTAAGCTACCAGTAAAGTTACGCTATATATCCCCTTGTTGTCTTCCCACATGTGCAAACCTGGAACCGGGTCCTTCAATTGTACTCTCAGACAGATCATACCATCAGGTGCAACTGTGGATTATTAGGCTGTCAGAGCAACAGCTGTGAGGTGAGCTGCCAAGAGCCACAAGGTGTTTTGCACTTGAAGTTGTTTCATCTTTCAACACTTGGCTTTGGGATCACCACCTAGAGCAGGGATATGCAATTAGCGGACCTCCAGATGTTGCAAAACTACAATTCCCATCATGCCTCTGCCTTTGGGTGTCATGCTTGTGGCAGAGTCTTGCTATGCCTCATGGGACTTGTAGTTCTGCAACAGCTGGAGGTCCGCTAATTGCATATCCCCGCCCTGGAGACTTTTTTCATTTCTTCATCTATTCACTCATTATATGTGCATATCGTGCATGCGTGTGATTTTTCATATTTTTTGTTTATAGTAGGGCCGAAACAACTAATCGATAACTAATCGATTATGAAATGAATCGATTACAATTTTCATAATCGATTAATCGGCCAGTAACATAATGGGGTTAAAGAAAAAGAATGAGCCCTTTATAGTACAAAAAAGCAAATCGCTACTGTAAATATTAGTCACTGTCCCACAGTAAAAAAATGAACCCCTTACAGTAGCGATTTGCTCTTTTTGTACTTACTTTTGTTTTTTTAACCCCATTATGTTACTAAAAATCTCAGGCCTGGGTTCACACCTCTGTTTTTTGGTGCATTTTTTTTTTTTTAAATGCAAATATATTATTTTTAAGGCCATTATCCGATTAATCAAAACAATAATCGGCCAACTAATCGATTATGAAAATAATCGTTAGTAGCAGCCCTAGTTTATAGGTATTTGTATATACTTATATATATTTTTGACACTTACTACATTGTGTTTCATGACTTTTAGTATTTGTTTCACATAGCCACTTAGGTTCAGATCTGAGGTATCTGGATCACTTAGTGGTCATCTTAGGCCATTTTTCTTGCTCACGTATTTAGTGTACCACAATCACATTATGCCCCTTTCCTCCCACCTCTCTTGTTCCTTTGCTACACCACCACTTTTTTCATAGTGCAATATGTTTAGCTTAAAGAAACGACTATATGATCGAAGAGAAACCCTTTGAGTAGCATCTGTTAGAAGTTTGACTATGGTGAAGTATATGGCTAAATCGATAGATATTAACCATGGCGTAAACCTGACCCCCCCCCCCCATCAAGGAGAAAGGAGGGGCAAATACACCTCTGGGGGGGACTTGCTTTTAGTGTGCATCACACCAGAAAAGGTAAAAACACTTCTGCAGTTCAGCAGCCCCCCAGAGCCCCTCCTACTAACATGAACCCGATCTTTCCAGCAACAAGAATGAGCACAGCAGCTCCAGCCACTGTTTCGGGTGCTCATTGGATTGATAGCAGCATCAGCCATTGGCTCCCGCTGCTGTCAATCAAATCCAGTGACACAAGAGTCGGGGCATAGTCCTGCTGTCTTTCAATGGACGCAGCAGCAGGACTCGGGAGCACGCCCGCACGAGTGCCTTGTTGGAATGTGGTCTCCGAGGGGGCACTTGATGTGGGGACCCCAGAAGGAGGAGGATTAGGACCACTCTGTGCAAAACCCTTGCACAGAGGAGGCAAGTATACCATGTTTGTTAAAAAATAAAATTGAAATCTCATGTAAAATTGCAGACATTTTCATTTATCATGATTCAAGGATCACGGGAGATTTCCAGGATCTCATAATTAAAAATTCTGGCGGCTGTAAAAATAAAAGTAATGAACCATTTCATGTGTTTAATTAGGTTCATCTGGGTAAGAAAATGCATTTAAAATTGTATTTGCGAATCGAAAATAGATTAACTTTCGGACAAGTCCACCAGGTGTGTAATATCATTCCCCGCTGACAAGGCTGAATGTTTTTCATTCATTCTATGCATGAAGGTAAAAAAATAAAACCCCCACACTTCAGTGTGCGGCTCCCCCCTCAGCACAGCCTAATACTTAACTGAGCCCCATTTTTAGCAGCAGCTCTCCCAGGTCTCTCCCTCATTAGCTGAGCTGCAGCATCAGGAGTCATTGGGCTCATGCTGGTGTCAATCACAGCCAGTGAGGTGAGAGCAGGGCTTCACAGCCGGGCATACACATGAGCGAGCCGCGAATGGCCAGGCAATCTTCTGGGACCTGTGACATGTCCCAGAAAATTGCAGGGAGGGAGGGGGAGAGGTGAACTTCCTTCGGGTGCCGCAGACCCACAGGAGGAAGTGGGAGCCGGAAGTCTCTAAAAAAAGAGGGTATCCGCCCCCCCCCACCCCCCAAAAAAAAATTACATGCCATGTCAGGGGTGTCGCAATGACTTAAAACAGAAGTTCCATTTTTGGGTGGAACTCCGCTTTAAGAGCCGGTGGGTGGGGTTGGAGATTTTTTATCTATTGTGAGCCCTGTACACATTTAAAAAGGCAAAACTTAGGGTAAAACCTCTTGCACTCACACATTTGTTCAGATTAATTTTGCCAATACAATTGATGCAGCACAAAGATCTAGAGGAGAAAAGAGATTAGCTCAACAACTTTCATATAAAATATACTTTTGGGCATGGACTTTTTACTGTCTGGAACACAGTGGTAAAATCAGGTTATAGTTTACATTAATGAGCAAAAAAAATAAACAGTGAGGTACAGGATCCACATTTACTGTCAAAGCATGATCACACAACACTTTTTGAACACGCCACTTTTATGGTTTTTCATTAGTGGTGGAGCAGCATAAAGCAGTGTGTACTTTACCCTTTAAATGTGACACAAGCCTGTCAGTTTTACAAATACTTTTTCCCCAAAAAGGCCATAAACAGCCCCTTAGCTAACAAAAGATGAATTGGAAAAAGGAATTTAGATTTAGAATATTCCAACAGTTGGTGATGCATGGGCCTCATATGTTAGGAGTCAGTAAAGTGGAATTAAACTCAACATTTTTTCCGTTTTTTTTCCCCACATTGATAAAACAATGCTTGGGAAAATATTCACCTTAACAAAATGCTGGAAAGCTTGGTTCACAACTTTATGCTTAACCACTTGCGGACCACCGCACAAACATTTACGTTGGCAGAATGCCAGAGACAGGCAAATGGGCATATATATACATCCCTTTTAGGGCTGCTACTAACGATTATTTTCATAATCGATTAGTTGGCCGATTGTTTCGATTATCGTATAATAGCCTTAAAAAAAATTTGTTGTTGGGCAGATTACAAAACACAAATTGCCGTAAAAACACATTACATGCTTTTCTGCAGCTTCTCCATTGAAGTATATTAAACAAAAAATAGCACAGTTTTGCGTTAAAAAGTCCTTGCCCTTTCCAAATACGCAGTAGCTGAAAAAAAAAAAAAATCATGTATGTGAACGTGTCCCATAGGAAAACATGTAAATGAACTGTAGTGCGTTTCTGCAAAAAATACCAAAACACAGGCCTGAGATGTTTAGTAACATAATGGGGTTAAAAAAACAAAAAGAGCAAATAATCGCTACTGTAAGGGGTTCATTTTTTTTACTGTGGGACAGTGAAAGTAATATTTACAGTAGCGATTCGTTTTTTTGTAATTAGTTTTTTAACCCCTATTTAACCCCTACTATGTTACTGGCCGATTATTCGATTATGAAAATTGTAATTGATTAATTTAATAATCAATTAGTTGTTTCGGCCACAGTCCCTTTAAAATTTGCCGCTGTAATCGGGAGCAGCGATCAGTGTCGTGTCACAGCAAGTCCCGCCCCCTACAGTTAGAACACATCCCTAGGACACACTTAACCCCTTTACCGCCAGTCACATTTACACAGTAATCAGTGCATAATTATAGCACTGATCGTTGTATAAATGCAAATGGTCCCAAAATAGCACCAAAAGTGTCCGCCATGTCGTCGCAGTAAAAAAAAAAAAAAAAAAAAAAAAAAAAGCCGCTATTACTAGTATTTTTTTTTTATAAAAATGCAATAAAACTATCTCCAATTTTGTAAACGCTATAACTTTTGCGCAATTTTGATTTTTTTTACCAAAAGTATGTAGAATGCGCATCGGCCTAAACTGAGGAAAAAGGTTTGTATATTTTGCATTTTTTTTTAATTGGTCGCTCTATTTTTGTCAGTTAAAGCGACGCAGTGCCGAATCGCAAAAAGTGCTATGATCCGGGGCTGAAGTGGTTAACCAAAAAACTCAGCTAGCCTAAAGTGCTTAAAAAGAAAGCAGATGAACCATTGTGCAATGATTTGCCTTGTAGCTGGAGATTAATAAATCATACGAAGATATAACTTGATTAATTTCAGTCCAAAAAAAAAAACACACACACACACACACACACACTGTATAAAACAGTAGAAAAGTACATGTGGGATACTATGAAGCAGAACAATGAAAAGTGAATTACCCTTGCTGACATACCTCTTCGTCATCAAGAAAATCATCATACCAATCCAATAAATCTGTAGGAGGTTGTGTGTATCTGTGAAGGACAAAAGAAAAAACATGTAAGGGAACATAATGTGGTGAATTGCTACAAAAAACAAAAAACAAAAAAAAAACAATGTCTCCTGCCTTGCCAGACAGGGGCTGTGTAAATCCCAGAACTGGATGGACAGAAACACAGTTCCTTTGGCAGTGAAAAACAATTCTTATATGCATGTAATCGGCATATTTACTTTTCCCCCAGGAACTCAGCTTTGAGAAGGGTAAAACTGGCCATGCAGTATACAATTAAATGTTTTCTATTTTCTTAACCACTTCAGCCCCGAACCATATTGTTGGCCAATGACCGGGCCACTTTTTGCGATTCGGCACTGCGTTACTTTAACAAATACGCGGTCGTGCGACGTGGCTCCCAGATAAATTAGGCGGTATTTGATCACTTTTTGTTTATAGTGCAAAAAAAAAACAACCATAGAGCGAAAATTTTGCAAAAAAACAAAAAAAAATAATATTTTTTACTTTTTGCTATAATAAATATCCCCAAAAAAAAAAAAAAAAATTTATTTATTTATTTATTTATTTATTTATTTATTTATTTATTTATTTATTTATTTATTTATTTATTTATTTATTTATATATATATATATATATATATATATATATATATATATATATATATATATATATATATATATATATATATATATATATATATATATATATATATATATATATATATATATATATATATATATATATATATATATATATATATATATATATATATATATATATATATATATATATATATATATATATATATATATATACTATTTTTTTCTCAGTTTTTTTTCTCAGTTTTTCTCAATTTTATTATGGTTGTCGAATTGCATTTACCCACACGTTATTTTGTGTGTAGTGTTTAGGCATTCTTGTGCTTTTAAGCTCCTCTAAAGAACTTACCTGTGTTATTTTTCGTTATTTTTGTTAAAAAAAAAAAAATGTAGAATACGTATCGGCCTAAACTGAGAAAAAAATAGTATATATATATATATATATATATATATATATATATATATATATATATATATATATATATATATATATATATACTATTTTTTTCTCAGTTTAGGCCGATACGTATTCTACATTTTTTTTTAACAAAAATAACGAAAAATAACACAGGTAAGTTCTTTAGAGGAGCTTAAAAGCACAAGAATGCCTAAACACTACACACAAAATAACGTGTGGGTAAATGCAATTCGACAACCATAATAAAATTATTCTGGCCAGTAGAATGCACATACTCTCAAATGCCATACGCAACTTTTTTTATGCTGCATTTTACTGCCAGCAGTTCTGGCGTTTAGAAGTGCTTTTTCAGATGTGTGCATGACACCTAAAAGTTTTAAATTGCAATAAAGAGGAAGGGAAAGTAAGGAATGGCTCTTCAAGCCTTTTCACACTCATGCGTTGTGACTTAAAGCGGGGGTTCACCCTTAGAGGGCACTTTTCCCCCTTAGATTCCTGCTCGTTATTACTAGGGGAATCGGCTATTTATTTTAAAATATGTGCAGTACTTACCCGTTTACGAGATGCATCCTCTCCGTCGCTTCCGGGTATGGGCTTCGGGAATGGGCGTTCCTTCTTGATTGATAGGTTTCCGAGAGGCTTCCGACGGTCGCATCCATCGCGTCACGATTTTCCGAAAGAAGCCGAACGTCGGTGCGCAGGCGCAGTATAGAGCCGCACCGACGTTCGGCTTCTTTCGGCTACGAGTGACGCGATGGATGCGACCGTCGGAAGCCTCTCGGAAGACTGTCAATCAAGAAGGAACGCCCGCTCCCGAAGACCATACCCGGAAGCGACGGAAGAAGATGCAGCTCGAAAACGGGTAAGTACTGCACATATTTTAATATAAATAGCCGATTCCCCTAGACCGAACGAGCAGGAAGCTAAGGGGAGATTTTTTTTTTTTTTTTAAATGGGTGAACTCCCGCTTTAAAGAGGAAGTAAACCCTTAATTAAAAGAAAAAAAAAAAACACACATGCAAGAGAAAGGCATAATGAGCTAGTATGCACAGAAAGAAAGATACAGGGCCCAGTAAGGAGGTGTGTAGAGACCATTCCCACTATAAAAAGGGAAATGAGTTGGTTAGAAAAGAAAGCAGATGTTCTTCCACAAGTCCCTATGGCTTATCTTAGAGCTGTCCCGACTAGCCGGATCTGCAGGGCAGGCAGATGAAGTGGCGCATGAAATGGTAAGTTTAAATATGCTTCCCCAAAATAGGGCATTAAGCATCCGGCCCCTACTCTGTCCCCACCCCCAGCTGTCCCACCATATGAATAGGTGAAGTGTATATCATGCCAGTTTTGAGGAGGGGATATAAATCGCATGGGGTGACTACTAAACAGGGCTGTGGAGTCGGTAGATAAATGTTCCGACTCCTCAGTTTTTTGTACTTCCGACTCCCTGACTCCTCTGTATTAATATGCGAATGTATAAGTATTGCCGCTCCTAATTGTGCGTTGCGTGCCATATAGTGAAGCACATGAAAAGCATGCTTCTTCATGGACACTTAACGTGTTCGTTTTGCGGTTAATTGAGGCACTGCATGCATTGGTCTTTATTCTTACAGTAGAGAAGTCATTAATTATAACTTTTTGTGAATTGGGACATTGCTTTTTTAATTCCAATCTAAATTTAGTAGGAGTCGGTGCATTGTTTGCCGACTCCAGGTACCCAAAATCTCCTCAGACTCCTCAGCACTGCTACTAAAGGAATCCTACAGCTGGAGGGATGGTTGCGTACCTCCCGGCAGAAAACGAAAACCTCAAGCTAAAGTAAGATTTTTCTTTTACACCCGGAAGATACGGGCGTTTGTTCGAGGAGCCGGCCGACTCGACTTTTATACATGCTGTAATACGACCACTTTGATGCAAGTGTACATCTTTTTATCTTATTAAAAATCTTGAGGATCTTATGCTATGGGAGCTCTCTTTTCTTTTTAAACATATGTACCGGTATAGTGCTTGAGGCCATCCATCACTGTGACCATCCCAGCTTGGTGATATGCTGTGAGGATACCATCATTATATGCCGTCTATGATCTCCTGTAAAAAGAGATCATAGAGTTCCGGTCAGTGTGTGACCTAGGTGGAGGTGCTTCTATCATCACTTTTTTCAGGAGTTGGGATTATCTTTCTTTTACTTTGGAGATCATCATTATTCAATATGCTGTGGACTGATTAACCCGTCAGGGTTCATTGGTTTTGTTACCAAGTTCACGGTGTGATCACTGTTTGCCATTTCTTGCAATATTTGCGCTGGTTTCAGTGCATCATACATTAGCGCAGCTTCCTTTTTTGTATATTGTGTTTTGATGTCGTATAACATTTTTTAGTTGCAGCTTTTTTAGTAGTTGAGTAAGCGCAGTATAATTTTTTCCATTAAAGTAAGATTTGCCTGGTAAATAACGCAATGCATTTCTTCCCCAGCAAAACTCTGTCCGAGTATACCTAGCATTTTCCAGCGCCGTGGGAAGGTGGCCAGGCAGGGAGGATCCTGCAGCAAAGTACAACAGCCTTGCCTATTAAATAACAAACATCTGATGCTACTGTTGGTCCAGAGGAAATAAAAGATTGGGGAGCAGAGGTATGTGTTACTTGAAGAATGGTTGGAAAAAAAAAAAAAAAAGTATGTCTTCCAATAAAACTAACCACATTTAGAAGCTCAAAGGGTCACCCTACATCAGGGATACAAAAAACATAAAAGTATATGTACATATAATGATCTGAGAAAGTAATAACTATACCGGGTGTTTTGAGGGATAATCTTAGTACAGAAGTCTAATAGCAGAGAAGTTATTAAAAAAAGTATACAAATAGAAAAAGGCCTGAGAACTTATACAATATGATATAGATCATATTAAGGGAAGAAAAATCAGACATGTAATTTGTGCATTGTCAAAATGTTAACTATACTGTCAATATAATAATTACTCTGAGAATATTTATACTACTACATTAACCACTTAAGCCCCAAGCCTGTTTTTCAGATTCGGGATTTACAAGACTAAAACAGTTTTTTTTGCTAGAAAATTACTTAAAACCCCCAAAAATTATATATATTTTTTTTTGTAACACCCTAGAGAAGAAAATGGCGGTCATCGCAATACTTTTTGTCACACCGTATTTTCGCAGCGGTCTTACAAGCGCACTTTTTTTGGAAAAAATTTACTTTTTTGAATTAAAAAATAAGACAGCAATAAATTTGGCCCAATTTTTTTATATATTGTGAAAGATAATGTTACGCTGAGTAAAATGATACCCAACATGTCACGCTTTAAAATTGCGCCCGCTCGTGGCATGGCGTCAAACTTTTACCCTTAAAAATCTTGACGTTTAAAAAATTCTATAGGTTGCATTTTTTGAGCTACAGAGTAGCTCTAGGGCTATAATTATTGCTCTCGCTCTAACGATCGCGGCGATACCTCACTTGTGTGGTTTGAATACCGTCGCTACTCGCGTATGCGTTCACTTCTGCGCGCGAGCTCGTCGGGACGGGGCGCTTTAAAAAATTTTTTTTGTTTGTTTTCTTATGTATTTTTATTCATTTTATTATTTTTTACACTGAAATAAAAAATAAAATAAAAATTATCACTTTTATTCCTATTACAAGGAATGTAAACATCCCTTGTAATAGAAAAAAGCATGACAGGTCCTCTTAAATATGAGATCTGGGGTCAAAAAGACCTCACATCTCATATTTAGGCTTCAATGCAAGAAAAAAAAAAAAAAAAAAAAAATAAAAAAAAATGAAAATTTGTCATTTAAAAAAATGACAAAAAAAAAATTGTCTCTTTAAGAGGCTGGGCGGGACTGACGTTTTGACGTCACTTCCGCCCAGCAGAGCTATGAGGACGGGTGGGGGCCATCTTGCCCTCACTCTCCAGGCGGCAACATCCGATCTCCTCCGCCGCTACCGACGGCTCCGGTAAGCGGCGGAGGGCGCGGAAAAGCGGCGGGAGGGGGGCCCCTCTCCCGCCACCGATAACGGCAATCTCGCGGCGAATCCGCCGCAGAGACCGCCGTTATCGTTTACACGGCAGCCCACTGTAAAGGTGGATATCCCGGTTCTGGCAGCAGCTGCTGCCGTTACCGAGATATTCAGCTTTAAAAATAGGACGTATATATACAGTGGGCGGTCGTTAAGTGGTTAAGATTATCTCAATGTATCTAGGGATTTTCAGCATATACCAAGTTTTTATTGCCATGCCCCCACTAGGTAAATTCACTCTCCTCATTTGCATTAGTGACCTCTGTCACAAGGACTGAAATTCTAGAATTTTAGATGTGTCGCAATATCCAACACCGATATCAAAACAGCCCTGCCATCGACAGCTAGGCAGGTATAGAAACTCCTTACCTTATATACATGAAACCAAGTGCTCTGATGTATGGAGAGTCTGTATGCGTGATGAGACCCATTACTTGTTTTCTTGTCAACTTCAATGTAAACAGCTTATACAGCAGACAGAAGGCAGTTGATACAATACCTCCAGTCCCAACCCCACGCACCTATGAGGGGAAAAAGAAGACCGATTTAACAATAAAATGCACAAACTGATCTTAGGCCATTAAATGACATAGAAAAAAAAAAAACACCCTTTAAAGATTTAAATTTTTTTACAATTTGTTGGATTAAGCAGAGAACCCTTTCTCCCACTGTTTTATAGCAGTCATCCCATGTACAAACCAGACGTATTTTATTTAATATTTTTGAATGAGCTATAAATTGCTTGCTTCACACTATACACTTTACAGTGGTTCAAAAGGCTAAAGTTTTTTTACCTTAATGCACTCTCTGCATTAAAAGGGGTTGTAAAGTTTTATTATTTATTTTTAAAACAAACATGTCATACTTACCTCCACTGTGCAGCTCGCTTTGCACAGTGGCTACGATCCTCGTCTTCTGGGGTCCCTCGGCGGCTGTCTCGGCCCCTCCCCGCAAGAGCTAACCCCCCTCTGGTTAGAACTCTCCCAAGGGGGTTAGCTTGCGGGCACGCTCCTGTGATAGTCGGTGGCCATAGCTGCCGAATGCATCACTCGGCCCCACCCCCGGTGCGCCGCGTCATTGATTTGATTCACAGCAGCGGGAGCCATTGGCTGCCCTGCTATCAATCATCCAATGAAGAGTCGAGAAGCCAGCGCATTCACAACACAGGATTTTCAAGGGCTCAGTTAAGTAAACGGGGGGGGGGGGGGGGGGGGGGCTGGCCCCAGTAAGCATCGGATGTTTTTTTCACCTTAATGTATAGGATGCATTAAGGTGAAAAAATGTGAAGCTTTACAACCCCTTTCCCCTTTAAGGGTAAAAGAAAAGAAAAAAACCTTCTGGAGAAAAGACACCACAGAATACTTCTGTAAATTAATTTCATTGTGGAGGCAATTAAATCAAAATGAGGAGGCACGTACTTGTACTTACCCCTCCGCACATCCCTGTCTGCCCAGCAGTTTTTCGACTGCCCTTCTCCCATGGTTCAACGTGAGTTACCTAACAGAGGAAATACTTGGTGTTACAACATTTGCAATTAACACATGCATTGTCTGTCTTAAATAACTGGAACATATATGTTGGCATAATATAAAAGTAAAAAAAAAAAAAAAAAAAAAAAAAAAACACACAAAAGGGATGGTTCTTAAAACACAGAGTCTGTTTTGTATACATAAAGAAGTCTATACACTTCCCAATGTGATGCATTTAGAACAGAATTTCATACAGAGGAGGGCAAATCCCAGCAATTTGCATTGATGGCTATACAGAGCTTATGCTGGTTACCTCATCAGTACAGGCAGCCCCCAAGTTAAACATCCGACTCCTACTTACAGAGACAACAGGAAGCGAGCGAAAATCTACCCCTAGGAAGGTAAATTCACTCTTGTAAGAATTATCATTGGAAAAAAGGTGTCTGCACTGATGCTTTATCACCAATCATTGTTTCTACAACAACCCAATTTTTTTTTAATCCAATGGTCACAGGGACAGAAAGTGAGGTGAAATCTTCTGTACAGGGGCACAGACAGCAAAACAAATGGTACAGGGGGTGTTAACCCGTCCCTATGCCATCTTAAAAACTCTTTTGCGCTGGGAGTTAGGATTTTTTATTTTTTTTTTAAATAAAGTTCCAACTTGCATACAAATTCAACGTAAAAGAACCTTACAAAATCTTGTTTGTAACCTGCGAACTGCCTGTATAGTACCTCGTATCCTTGCCTCCTTTTCAGCAAGTCAAGGGCTTATGGAATGCCCCCAAAATGTAACATGTACAGGAAGCTCTGGGTCTAACAGAGGGGGTTTAACTCCCCAATAGACACAGACAGCACTTAAACCCAAGTCTCTCTCTCATTCAAATAAGCTTTATTGGCAGGACCAAATACATGTTAGCATTGCCAAAGCAGTTGAGTTTGTATAGGAAAAGGGAAAGGGGAGCAATATAAAGGGGAAAGGACATAAGTCTGTGAAAGGATCAAGTTCTCATGTCCCTCTCAGTCTGACACGCTGTCACATATTGGGCAGCCATCTTCACCATTGGCTCCTCTTCTCCCAGTAGAAATTGGAGTTTCCTCTTCTCTTCTGTAGAATTGAAGTCCGGGATGAGAGTCTCTGGAAGTGAGTGTCCCTCACCGATGAGTACTTGGGGCAATGAAGCAGGAAGTGTTGCTCATCCTCCGGGACCCCCTGGTCACATTGCTGGCACAGTCTACTCTCCCTGGGCTTGTAGGTCTGTCTGTGCCATCCTAATTCCATTTCCAGGCTGTGGGCGCTCAGTCTGTACAGGCTCATTTTCTGTCTTTGGGGTCTTGTAGCACCTCCAGGTACGGGGGCCAGTTTGTAGTCTCTCTGCAGTGACTGGTAAATCGTTCGGTTTTTGGAGTTTTTTTTATTTCATATCTCCATTTTTCAACATGTTTTTGGAGTTATCCATTATGTTTTTTATTTGAGATTTTGTCAGGCCGCATTGTTGAGAGTTTGGGATTGACAAGGTGTTGAGTTGTTGCAGGCCACACGGCTTGGACTGGTTCTTACTGTCCAGTAACGCGTTATGATGGTATGAGTTGGGACTGCTGTTTTGTAGGTGGTCCCAGTATGATAGCGCCCTCTTCTGTACTGCGAGAAGAATCTCTATCTACACACGTTTATACACTAGTAGAATTTAGTTAGAAACATTTTGTTTTAAAAACGTTTGATCGTTTAGTCGTTATTGGTCAAAAATTCAAAAGGCGCAAGATAAAAAAAAAAAAAAATTGCACAAACTAATTTCTATACGCAAATGTGGTTTCAGTTCACAGATGTGCTAAAAGTTTAAAAAAAAAAAAAAAAAAAAAAAAAAAATTGATCCCCCCCCCCCAGGATGGAAAACATGAAGGGATGATGTTTTTTAATTAGGCAGAGGTGCATTTAAAAAAAACAAAAGGAAATTTCTAAATTTCAAATGGTCGGGTCTCTTGTAGAAACAGTCCCAACTAGCTGCTGCATTGATTTTACAAGCACCGGAAAGGGTGCGCATTCAACTTTTTTTTTACAAATAAATGCGAAAAGTGTGGCATTAGTTTGTATTCAGCCCCCCGGAGTTAAAACTTTGTAGAACACCTTTCACTGCAATTACAGCTGCAAGTCTTTTTGGTAGGTTTGTCCCGATACTAGTATCAGCAGCGATACCAAGCATTTGCCCAAGTACTTGTACTTGGGCAAATGCTCCGATGCTTCACCCGATACCTGGCCAGTCAGGGTGACCAGTGCGGTGGGGCAGTTACAAGCAACGATCACTCTGTATAGGTTTCAAAGTCTGACAACCGTTTCTCCGCTTTTCCCTCCCCCCGCGGCTTTCAGCTGCTTTAGTAAAATCAGCGGTGATCGGGGCTTGTAACACTCCCATACACGATCACCGCCAACTGTCCCCGAATCCTCCCTCTGTTCTGCTGTGGTCCCCCTCCACCCACTTGATCTATCAGGATGAGGAGCGTAGGTAGGAGCCAGTAAATCCAGCCCTTACCTTTTGCGAATGTACAGAGTCAGTGATCACTGACACTGTCCATTCACATAACTGAAACATCGTAAACTGTGTTTACGACGTTTCAGTTTATGAATGGAGAGAAGCAGCTGTCTTCTCTCCATTCATTTTCAGCGCAGCTGAGGCTGCTGAGAAAGGAACTGGGGAATATGTGTCCCTAGTCCCTTCCCCTGTCTCAAAGGGGAGATGTCAGAGGTCTGTTAAGACCCCTGATGTCTCACCAAAGCCCAACAGGGCTGATAAAAAAAGAAATGAAATAATAATAAAAAATAATGCACACTGACACTGTCCACCCCCCCTAAAAAAATACTGACATATGTGCCACTGTCACATGAGATTAAAAAAAAAAAAAAAAAAAAGATATCAGTACTTGGTCTTAAAAAAAAGTGGTATCGGGACAACCCTACTTTTTGGGGATGTCTCTACCAGCTTTGCACATCTAGAGTGACATTTTTGCCCATTCTTCTTTGCAAAATAGCTCAAGCTCTGTCAGCTTGGATGGAGAGCGTCTGAACACCAATTTTCAAGTCTTGCCACAGAATAAGGAAAAAAAAATAAAAAATGTAAAGAAAAAACCCTCTCTTGCCTGGCACTGCATGTCCCAGGTGTGGGGCGATAGAAATGTCCCAGAGTTCAGGAGAGTCCATTCACTACAAAAATCAAACGATAAAATCAAACACTTTTGAATGATATTCATCAAATGTACTGATGAGAATTTTCATGCAACTGTTGGTACATATATTTGTTCGAAAAATTACAAAAGTGTATGGCCATCTTGGACTCCTTTCACAACGTTCGGGTCCGCCTGTCAGTTTTTTCGGCGGATCTGAACGGGCGCTCCATGCAAGTCTATGGAGTGTCAGATGTCAGCGGTGACCATGTCCGCTGACATCCGATCTGATAAAATCAGACGCATGGCGATACGTCACCATCCATACTGGCAGATCCGATTGGGTTATAAAAAAAAAAAAAAGGCCACGCTGTCCGTTTTCGCCTGATCACTCCATAGCAAACAGCGGCACTCGACAAGCCACTCCCCGCTCAGTGAGCAGAGAGTTACCCGTCATCCACTGGCTCAGCGGAGATCAATGGAGAGATCTCTCGCTGAGCTGGCGGACCATTGCAACGGTCCCCCCCTGTGTGGAAGGGGCCTTAAAATGTTCATTCACATTTTTAGAAAAAGTAAAAAAATAAAAAAAAAGTGAACGTCGTACACCCATCTATCCCTCACCCAAGTCCCAACCTACACGTACCTTTGTGGGTGTTGAGCTGTCAGTGCCCATGCCTAATAAGCAGTGGACCAGGGATTTAAACTGCCAGCTCTTCTCCCTTTATCTGTGCAGCACTGCCGGGGTGGATCAGAGAAGTACTCTGTTCAAATAAGTCCCAGAAGCGCTGCAAAGAAAAAAGAGGGAGAATAGCGGGATTTCAAATCTCCAGATCACTGCACTGAGTCTGTGGGCCCCAACAACTCAGTCAGCACCCATGGAGTACAGGTGCGGACTTAGGGGAGGGTTACAGTGCCCGTTCACTTTTATTTTTCTCAAAAGGTGAACATTTTAATCTAATACAATGCAATTTGGCTGTATATACACATTACGCTTATCAATTTTACACATATACCCAATAAAAATACACAACTCCCAATATACATATATATTTTAAAAACAGTATAGTTAACTATAAAGTACAGGCGATCGTTTTAGGAAATAAAGAATGTAGTACATGGTATTTTATGAGTGCCATGGAAACCAATCTGTTGTTTTCCATCTGGTGCTTAGATGTGGGTGTCATACACCTCATGATCAATAATAAATGAGTCATTTTGTTGTAAAGAAGACACAAATGTAGTCATTATTAATCTGTCAAAATTGTAGCCCCTTTGAGATTCTTCAGTTTTAATCACACATGAAGCAGTTTTTGCACGTTTCTTATTATACTTGCACATAATGATAATTATACATGAAATGCCTATGAAGCAGATTATTTTAACAGAGGCTTTTACAGTAAAATCACAGTTAGGCATACTGGCAAGAAGCATCTTAAATCATTGCCAGAGGTAAACTAAATGCTACCAAGGGGACATTGATAAACATTTGGCTTTAAACCGTAGCCTTCATACAACCGCTTCCACTTCTGGTCGGATCGCTGCGAAGATCCACCACAAGTTCTCCTCCTCCTTGATCTGCAACCTTCTTGGACAAGTCACAGGTCTCACAAAGCGCAGCGAACATGCCAGCACCGAGGACCGGTGAAGAATTGGTTCAGGCGAGAACAGCACTGGACCCCTGGACAAGTGAGAGTCCTTTCATCAAAAGTCAGCAGCTACTAGGGCTGCAACAGATCACAGGTGATCCGAACGGGTCATCCCCTTCGGATCGGCACACACTGTGATCCGTGGATTGCCGCGGCTCCGGAGCTAGGCCGAAGCCGCAGCCTTTCCTAATGTTATGGCCGCGGCTTCGGCCTACCTCCGGAGCCACAGCAATAACATTAGGAAAGGCCGTGGCTTTGGCCTAGCTCCGGAGCCGCGGCAATAACATTAGGAAAGGCCGCGGCTTCGGCCTAGCTCCAGGGTTTACAACCACAGAGGTGGAGCCTGCACTCGTGGGACACACCGCTGGAATTGACTCTGTACTACCTGAGGGGAGAGTGCCTGTCTTGCCTGAGGGTATGTGGATATTACAGGGGGGGGGGGGGGGATGTGGATATTACAGGGGGGGGGGGGAAGAGATGTGGATATTACAGTGGGGGGGGGGGGGGGGGGGAGACATGTGGATATTACAGTGGGGGAGAATTTCTTTTTTTTTGCCGATCCAAAAAAAATGATCCGTGACTCCTGATCCGAACTATGAGTTTTTTGATCCGTTGCACCCCTAGCAGCTACAGTATTTGTAATCCACTATGGCACTGGCCCCTTCTGTGAACTGAACCCTTAGACTTGCATGGGCGGCTGCATGAGGCAGCTCCAGCATCCCTATACAAGTCTTTAAAGGGGGTTTTAAAGCCAGAAGTTTTTTTTATCCCAATTCATCTAGAAAAAAAAGCCTTCTGTGTGCAGCAGCCCCCCTCATACTTACCTGAGCCCCATCTCTGTCCACAAGTCCCTCAGTCATCTCAGACCTGCTGATTGGCTGAGACACAGCAGTGGTGCTATTGGCTAACTGACTGACAGCTGCGAGAGTCAATCAGGAGAGAGAGAGAGAGGGGCTGAACGACAGCTCTGTCTGAATGGACACGGAGCTGCAGCTCAGCTCAGCTCAAGTGCCCCCATAGCGAGCTGCTTGCTGTGGGAACACTTAACAGGGAAAGGCCAGGAGCAGCATAGAGGGACCCGAGAAGTGGAGGATACAGGCTGCCCTGTGCAAAACCATTGCACATAGGAAGTAACAAGTTTGCTTTTTGTTTTAAACAATATTTTACTAACCACTTCAATACTGGGCCTATTCTGGCACTTCTCTCCTACATGTACAAATCATCATTCTTTTGCTAGAAAATTACGCAGAACCCCCAAATTATATATGTTTTTTTAGTAGACACCCTCGGGAATAAAACGACAGTCATTGCAACGTTTTATCTTGCATGGTATTTGCTCAATAATTTTTCAAAAGCCTTTTTTTTGGAAAAAAATTGTTTCATGAATAAAAAAAAATAAAAATAAAAAAAAAAAAAACACACAAAACAGTAAAGTTAGCCCAATGTTTTTGTAAAATATGAAAGATTATGTTACACTGAGTAAATAGATACCTAACATGTCACGCTTTAAAATTGCGCACACTCATGGAATGGCGCCAAACTTCGGTACTTAAAAATCTCCATAGGCAACGCTTTGAATTTTTTTACAGGTCACCAGTTTTGATTTACAGAGATCTAGTGCTAGAATCGTTGCTGGCCCTCTAACGCACGCGGCGATACCTCACATATGTGGTTTAAACGGCGTTTACATATGTCGGCGGGACTTACGTGCGCGTTCGCTTCTGCGCGAAGAGCTACCGGGGGCAGGGGCGTTTTAATTTTATTTTTTACTTATTTATTTATGTTTTCACACTTTAAAAAAAAAAAAAAAAAAAAATGTAGCACTTTTATTACTATTGCAGGGAATGTAAACATCCCTTGTAATAGGAAAGGTCCTCTTTATGGAGAGATGCGGGGTCAATAAGACCTATATGGCCGACTCTATATGGCGCATGCGCAGCGACGTTCGGCTTCTTTCGGAAAGTCGTGACGTCACGTACGCGCCCGTCCGAGGAACGTCAATCAACTAGGAACGCCCACCGACAAGGGACGAGACGGGGAGATCTCGGTATGTACGGAAAAAAAAAAAAAAAAAGCCAGCCTACCCGCAGTGTAACGGGTCTTACGAATCTATTGTTAGAAATTAGTTTTAGGGGGAACCACCCCTTTAAGCTTACCATATGCTATACAATCTGATAGTACAATCTCCTTTACAGATATAATTCATTTAATTAGCATCCAATTAGGCAGGACCTTGCACTACATAGCTGATGGAAGATCTAAAAGGAGATTGCACAGACTGTGTAGTCAGCCTAAAGGCGACCATACACTAAACAATCTGAGTGTCCTTGGCAGAACTAAACACGCCAATTTTTCTCATCTTGGCTTCTGTTTGATCTGTACATGTGATCAGTTATGACTCCAGCCATTGGATGGCTTCACAGTTCAGCACACAAACATATGCAACATTTCTCAATCCCAGCATGCCGGGAATGTAACACCATTAAATCGATAGGCTTTATTTGGGTTTGTCTAAGGGCGGGTTCACACTGCTGCGATGCGGGAACCCTGCAAATTCACTTCGGGTTCCCGCATCGCATGTTTTCCGGCAGCAGGTCACACTGCCCTTTGCGAACTGCTGGGAGTACCAGTTAAAAGTTAATGACACCCCCAAATCAGTTCGCATATTGCAGTGCGATCTGCAAACTCGGACAGGAATCGGATCGCATGGGTGTCAACACCCATGCGATCCGATTCTGCTGCGAAAAAAAAAAAGGGGTCCTGTGCGAGTTTGATGCGAATACAATCTTTATGGCTGAAATCGTATCGAACAAAGATCACATGTGATCTTCACTGCAGTGCGAATCACATCCGACCCTCAGTCCTGGTTCACTTTGATGCCAAATCAGCAGCTATTGCCCGCAATGGAACCATCCGAATCAGTGCAACGTCGACTTTGCGGTGCCGCACTGATTCCCAAAAGTCGTTCCTGTACTACTTTTGGCGATTTCAGGTGTAATTTCAATAGACATCTATGCAGGAAACTGCACAGATTTCTCTGAAATCGTCTGACTGACATGCAGGAATGAAGTCATGCGAGTTCAGCTGAACTCACACAATTTCAATGTGAACCTGGGCTAAACTCAATAGTGCAATCAGGCCTTCTGAGTTTATACAAATCGAATGGATCATTTAGATTTGTCATAAAGTTTTTCTCTTTCTTAAAGGGGGTTGTACGATCTGATTGTATGGCTCGTGGAAGGAAAGGCCTGTGTGTATGTTTGTGTTCAGTCCCCAGCCACCCCATCAGCTCGTCATTCCCGGCATGAAGGAGGTAAAGTGATCCGGCGATGACGGCTTCCTGTTCATTCATGATGCTGAATGGATGTTTAGCCCCAACATTCAGCCATGAGGTGTGTAGTGACTGAGCCCCAGGACACATCCCCGCCAATCACACACAGGGAGCCGGTCCCGCCACTAAAGCTCTCACCTTAAAGTAGATTTCATCCACCACCTCGTGGTACGTCTTCAGTTCGTACAGCTGCACCTTGAAGTAGGGAGAGGACAAGATGTTGGTGAGGATCATAGGGTTCAGGTTCATGGTCTTCTCATTGCCCCACAGCGGCAGCACATTCCCGGACTTCCCCGAAGACGCCGGCTTACTCCCACCGCCGCTCGTCTGGGTGGGTTGCGGGGTCCCGGCCAGGGCCGCCGCGCTGTTATTCGCCATTTCAAACCTAAGCAAATATGGCTGCCGCCTCACCGGAGTAAAGGAAGTGACGTAAAGCGAGATAGGCGAAAAAAAAAAGGGGGGAAGACTAGAGAGAGAACAGACCGGCCGAACCAACTAATCATCGCGTTTGATACTGCCAATAACTCATAGAGTCTGGCCAATCGTTGATCGTGTTTTTCATAGCCAATGAATGTCCTCAGTCAGTCGTTTACGTAATGTTTGGGGCGTGCCTGTTTTTTCTACATTTTTTTTTTGACGAACACATCTTTATTTATAAATTGTGTAAGCGGTGAGCCGTGTAAGTAACTACCATGCGTGCTCTTAAAACATTGTTTGTGAGAGATTCACCGGTAACGCGGAAATGTTCGTGAGGAGCTTTCTGGAAACTGGTGTACATGTGGTTTGTATTCTATGTGTAAAGCCGAAATCCTTTTTCATATGAAAAGAGTAGCTGCAACCCAACCCGTGTCACACTTTTCAGTAAGCCAGGTTCTTACATTCATAATGGCACCCAAAGGCCTGTTCACACTGGTGTGCTTTACAGTACTACAATTATTATTATTCTACAGGATTTATATAGTGCCAACAGCGAGACAAAAGCACGTGGAAAAAAATGTTCTATCTATTCTATTCTATCTATCTTTGTGTCTCTGCTCCTATATTTTTTAGACTCTGTGTTTACAAGTTTAAAACAGTTTTTTTTTTTGCTAGAAAATTACTTGGAGCCCCCAAACATTATTATATATATAGAAAAAAATATAACACCCTAGAGAATAAAATGGCGGTCATTGCAATACTTTTTGTCACTTTTTTTTAATGAGAAAATAAGACAACAGTAAAGTTAGCCCAATTTTTTTTATATTGTGAATGATAATATTACGCAGAGTAAACTGATACCCAACATGTCAAGCTTCAAAATTGCGCCCGCTCGTGGAATGGCGTCAAACTTTTACCCTTAAAAATCTCCATTGGCGACGTTTAAAAAATTCTATAGGTTGCATGTTTTGAGTTACAGAGGAGGTCTAGGGCTAAAATTATTGCTCTGATTGCGGCGATACCTCATTTGTACGGTTTGAACACTGTTTTCATATGCGGGCGCTCGCTTCTGCGCGCAAGCTCTACGGGGGACTTTAAAACATTTTTTTTTGTTTTCTTATTTATTTTAATTGATTTAAACAAACAAAAAAAAAAAATGGCTCACTTTTTTGCTATTACAAGGAATGTAAACATCCCTTGTAATAGAAAAAAGCATGACAGGTCCTCTTAAATATGAGATCTGGGGTCAAAAAGACCTAAGATCTCATATTTAGACTAAAATGAATTAAAAAAAAATTGTCATTTGAAAAAATGACAACAGAAAAATGTGCCTTTAAGAAGCATGGGCGGAAGTGACGTTTTGACGTCGCTTCCACCCTGCTATGCTATGGAGACGGGTGGGTGCCATGTTGTCCTCACTCGTATCCATAACACAGAGAGAGAAGGACTCAGTCGCCGGTGGAGGGTGCGGAAGAGCGGTGGGCCCTCCCGCCACCGATAACGATGATCTTGCGGCGAATCCGCCGCGGAGACCACCATTATCGTTTACAGGACCGGCCACGTTAAATTTTGATATCTCGGTTGTGGCAGCAGCTGCTGCCGTTAGCGAGATATTCATTTTTAAAGTGATGACTTATATGTACGTGAGCCGGTCCTTAAGTGGTTAACCACTTGCTTACTGGACACTTAAACCCCCTTCCGGCCCAGACCAATTTTCAGCTTTCAGCGCTGTCACTCTTTGAATGACAATTGCGCAGTCATACTACAGTGTAGCCAAAAAAATAAGTTTTACTTACCAGAAAGGACGATTGCTATGTGGAAGTTCCTAATCTGCCTCTTCCCATACCGCGGCAGGTCTTCTTCCTCATCCGATCCCGCGTTGTCTTCTGGGGAATGGGGTGCGTTGCTTTCTGGGAACTGTTTGTGTCCCAGAAAGCAGCCGCCCATTCACAAAAGTGCTGCGTGACTCGCGCATGCGCAGTAGGAAACGGGCAGTGAAGCCGCAAGGCTCCATTGCCTGTTTTCCTCAGTAATTATGGAGGCGCCGGGAGCTGCAAGGATCAAGCGATCGGGGGGGGGGGACATCGCGGGTGCCTAGGACAGGTAAGTGTCATTATTAAAAGTCCGCAGCTACAGTGCTTTGTTGAAGCTTTTAAAGTACCATTCAACTCCTGTTTGTAAATGTTGAACACAGATCCTAATGGGAGTGCTGATGGCTGACTTTAAAGCGTTTGTAAACCCCCCCCCCCCCAAAAAAAAATAAAAAATAATTGGATCCTGTTACTGTAAAGCATGTTAAAGGATATGTAAAGGTTTGTTTAAAAAAACAAAACGTGTCCTACTTGCCTCCTCCGTGCAGTTGGTTTTGCACAGAGTGGCTGGCCCCGATCCTCCTCTTCTGGGGTCCCTCAGTGGCGCTCCTGACTCCTCCTTCTCGAGTGCCCTGTTTGAGAGCAGATCTTTCTCGGGGCACTCATGCGGGCACACTTCTGTGTCCTGCTGCTGCGTTAATTGACACAGACAGCAGGACTCGCCCCTGGCTCCCGCATCATTGGATTTGATTAACAGCAGCGGGAGCCAATGGCTGCGCTGCTATCAATCTATCTTAAAGGGGTTGTAAAGGTTTTTTTTTTTTTTTTTTTCATAATAAGCATCCTTTACCTGCAGACATTCCTCTTTTCACTCCCTCATTTGGATAGATTTCCTGGCAACCACACTAGGCGGGATTCATCAGAGAATCCAATGTTGTGCAATCTAGGTACGGTGTATAAGGTGATGACTCATAGTAATATATGTTTTTAATTTAAAGGGGGTTGTAAAGGAATTTTTTTTTTTTTTTTCATAATAAGCATCCTTTACCTGCAGACATTCCTCTTTTCACTTCCTCATTGTTCATTTTTGCTCAGAAGTTGCTCTATTTCTTTTCTGTTCTGTTCACTTCCTGCTTGTCTGATTGTTACTCACCACCGTGAAGGGAGGCTTGACTGCGGTGGTCAGTGACGTGCTCGCCCCCTCCTGGGAACTAAATCTGATCGGCAGGACGCTCTCTACATTTTAGAGACTTCAAGGAGGTGTGAATTACTGGGCGTGCCGCAATGCATACTGGGAAATGAAGTTCTTACATGAACGAGCGCCCCAAACCAGGAAGTGAATGAGAGAACAGAAACTAGAACGCCGAAGGAATTTAATAGGTATTTACTCGTTTTTTAACAGAATCATTACACTATTCTGTCTGTCTACCTTGCAGATATTAATTTTAGCCACAACATTTTTTTTCCTTTAATGCATTAAGGTCAAAACCCTCAGGGGTTTACAACCCCTTTAACTAAGTATTAAGTACTTGTACTCAGGGAGATGCTTCACCCGATACCTGGACAGTCAGGGGATCGGTGCGGCAGGGGAGTTGCAAGCACTGATCTGCCCCCTTTTCAGCTGCTTTAGTTAAAGTTATACAGTGGTGATCAGTGCTTTTAACTCCCACTAAAGCCGCACTGATCACCGCTGACTGTCCTCTGTGCTGCCCCCCTCCGTCCTCTGTGCTGCCCCCCTCCGTCCTCTGTGCTGTCCCCCCTCCGTCCTCTGTGCTGCCCCCCTCCGTCCTCTGTGCTGCCCCCCTCCGTCCTCTGTGCTGCCCCCCCTCCGTCCTCTGTGCTGCCCCCCCTCCGTCCTCTGTGCTGCCCCCCCTCCGTCCTCTGTGCTGCCCCCCCTCCGTCCTCTGTGCTGCCCCCCCCTCCGTCCTCTGTGCTGCCCCCCCCTCCGTCCTCTGTGCTGCCCCCCCTCCGTCCTCTGTGCTGCCCCCCCTCCGTCCTCTGTGCTGCCCCCCCTCCGTCCTCTGTGCTGCCCCCCCTCCGTCCTCTGTGCTGCCCCCCCCCCGTCCCCTGTGCTGCCCCCCCTCCGTCCTCTGTGCTGCCCCCCCTCCGTCCTCTGTGCTGCCCCCCCTCCGTCCTCTGTGCTGCCCCCCTCCGTCCTCTGTGCTGCCCCCCCTCCGTCCTCTGTGCTGCCCCCCCTCCGTCCTCTGTGCTGCCCCCCCTCCGTCCTCTGTGCTGCCCCCCTCTGTGCTGCCCCCCTCTGTCCTCTGTGCTGTCCCCCTCCATGCTGTCCCGTGCTGTCCCCCATATCGGCGATTACTTGAAAAAAGTATCGGTACTTGTACTCAGTCTCACCTGCAGCATCGCTCGTGACCTGGTGCGCGTGCCCGGGGGACGTGATGGCCACCGGCACCCACGATTGCCGGCGAGATAAGGAGACCGATGTGTGTTCCCAGTACAGAGGAACACACATCGGTCTCCTCCCCTTGTGAGTTCCCCTCCCCTACAGTTAGAATCACTCCCAGGGAACATATTGACCCCTTTAGCGCCCCCTAGTGTTAACCCCTTCCCTGCCAGTCACATTTACAAAGTAATCAGTGCAGTTTTATAGCAATAATCGTTGTATAAATGTCAATGGTCCCAAAAACGTGTCAAAAGTGTCTTCTATGTCCGCTGCAATGTCACGGTCACAATATAAATCGCAGATCGCCACCATTGCTAGTAAAAAAATAAAATAAATAAAAATGCCATAAATCTATTCCCTATTTTGTAGACGCTATAACTTTTGCGCAAACCAATATCAATATACGCTTATTGCATTGTTTTTTTTTTTTTTACCAAAAATATGTAGAATACGCATCGGTCTAAACTTTTTTTTTTTTAATTGATATTTATTAAATTAAAAGTAAAAAATATTGTGTTTTTTTTTTTGTTTTTTTTTTGTTTAATTGTCGCTCTTCTTTTGTTTTATAGCGCAAAAAATTAAAACCGCAGAGGTTCAAAATCAGATTAAATACCACCAAACGAAAGCTCTATTTGTGGGGGTAAAAAATATAACGATTTCATCTGGGTACAGTGTTGCATGACTGCGCAATTGTCATTCAAAATGCAACAGCGCTGAAAACTAAAAATTGGTCTGGGCAGGAAGGGGGTGAAAATGCCCTGTATGGAAGTGGTTAAATGTCACAGTGCTTGTGCTGTGTAATTTGCCCCTCCTGTAACACCTAAAATACCTGGCTGGTTCTGCCCTCCCTCTGTAAACTGACCACAGTAAGGTGAAAAACCTCCCTCATGGGTTTTACTTTCTTTTTTGTTCCCTGCAAAATAAAGCATAATGTGCTAGTATGCATTGCATACTAGCACATTGTATGACACTTGCCTGCAAACGAAGCCCGCACTGTCCCTCCTGGAGGCCACATCCATGTTCGCCCCTCTTCCTTCTAGGCACGTGGATTCCGGCTCTGTGACTGGTTGGAGTCGCGCGAAGAAACAGCATAGAGGGACGTTTCTTTACAGCGCATGTGCCAATGACATCATCGGCGCAGTACAAAGTAAATTTCTCCTCAACGGCGCACGTTTAGGATATATTTATTGTAGGCTTACCTATAGGTACAACTTGAAAATGGAGGTTTACAACCACTTGACCTCCGGAAGATTTACTCCCCTTGATGACCAGGTCATTTTTTGTGATACGGCACTGTTACTTTTGCTGACAAATGCTTGGCCGTGCAACACTATACTCAAATAAAATGTATGTCTTTTTTTTTTTTTTTTTTTCAACAAACGGAGCTTCTTTCGGTGGCAATTGATCACCTGCAGTTTTTATTTTTTGCACTATAACCAAAAAAATCGATAGTAAAAAAAAAAACACGCTATAAAACGTATAAAGGAAAATAAATGTGTAGCGCTCAAACTAACTGTCAATAGTGAAAATCAATTCCCAAAAATGATGATACCCATAACAATTATAAACAGAATGTGCATCAACAACAGATCGGTCTCCTCTGTCCCCTGACAGGACGTGGAGCTCTGTGTTTACACACAGTGCTCCACGTCCCTGCTCTGTCACTGCTGATCGTGGGTGCCTGACATCGCGACCGCCAGGCACGTGCATCGGCATCTCGGGGACGCGCCGGGCTCGCGCGCGCCCCCCAGTGGCCGGAGGAATCAAGGACGTCAATTGACGTCCTGTTGAGTTTCTAGAGCCACTGTGAAGCCGTCATTTTACATGCGGCCGGTATTCAAGTGGTTAAGTCAACACGCTCCGGTAAGCCTGCATTGCTTTCGGTGGTGGTTTTATCACGTATTGGAGAAGTCACTCATCTCATCCATTCACTTTTTCACTAGATTGATTTTGTTTTGGTTTATGTGAATATTTTAATCAAACTATTGTTGATTTTATCACTTTTTGCGCTTTGGCACCAACCAACAGGCGCAACAGTTCACACTGAACCACGTGCCCAGCGGCATCATATTTATTTCCTGCAATATGGGACTTGTATGTTGTTGATGCACATTCTGTTTATAATTGTTATGTGTTTCACATTCTTTGGCAATTGATTTTCATTATTGACAGTCAGTTTGAGCGCTACACATATATTTTCCTTTTCACTTTTTGCTTTTTATTTAAATGAGCCGTGTTAGCAGCTTCCATTCACTTGGCAGCGCAGGGTATCCACCTTTTTTTACTCTATAAAACGTATAAAAAATCAATATGTATCATATACAATTGCGACAAAAGTCATATTGTAGTTGAGTGGTATTAAAAATGACATTTCCTGTTCAATATGCAGCTCTGTCATTTTCTGTGAAAGGCAATATGGCTACCTGGAGGTGTCCTGTACACAGAATGTGTACAGAACGCCCCCCCAGATATGTAATTTCCTGCTTGTGTGATTGGCTCACTGATTTTCCCAGAAGTCTGCTTAACCACTTGCCGTTCTACGTCGGCAAGTTGGCTCTGCTGGGCGAGAGCACGTAGTATAACGTCCTCTCTCCTAGCCGCCACTAGGGGCGCGCGCGCCCCCCCCCGCTTGCAGCCCGACTCCCGTGTGTGTGCCCGGCGGGCGCGATCGCCGCCGGGCACACGCGATCGCTCGGTACAGAGCGGGGACCGGGAGCTGTGTGTGTAAACACACAGCTCTCGGTCCTGTCAGCAGGGGAAATGCTGATCTTCTGTTCATACAATGTATGAACCGAGGATCAGTGTTTCCCCACGTGAGGCCACCCCCCCCCCCCCCACAGTAAGAACACACAAGGGACATACTTAACCCCTTCCCCGCCCCCTAGTGTTAACCCCTTCACTGCCAGTGGCATTTTTATAGTAATCCAATGCATTTTATAGCATTGATCGCTATAAAAATGCCAATGGTCCCAAAAATGTGTCCGAAGTGTCCGCCATAATGTCGCAATACCGAAAAAAAATCGCTAATCGCAATCACTAGTAAAAAAAATATATTAATAAAAATGACATAAAAATACCCCCTATTTTGTAAACGCTATAACTTTTGCGCAAACCAATCAATAAACGCTTATTGCGATTTTTTTTTTTTACGAAAAATAGGTAGAAGAATACGTATCGGCCTAAACTGAGGAAAAAAAAATTTTTTTTATATTTTTTTGGGGGATATTTATTATAGCAAAAAGTAAAAAATATAATTTTTTTTCAAAATTGTCTCTCTATTTTTGTTTATAGCGCAAAAAATAAAAAACGCAGAGGTGATCAAATACCACCAAAAGAAAGCTCTATTTGTGGGAAAAAAAGGACGCCAATTTTGTTTGGGAGCCAAGTCGCACGACCGCGCAATTGTCTGTTAAAGCGACGCAGTCCCGAATCGCAAAAAGTACTCTGGTCTTTGGGCAGCAATATGGTCCGGGGGTTAAGTAGTTAGGATGCAAGTCAGATTTTAGGCATCCCCTGCAACAAAAATGTCATTTTTGGTGAGATACTTCTAAAAGGAAAACAGATCTAAAGGGATTCAAACCCTGCAATTTTCCTCATTACAGCTTTGCAAGTGCTGCAGCTGGTTGATAATTATGAAACCACTCCTGTTACACTCACTTGCGCACATGGGCACAGACAAACACACAGGGATTTCTTCAGAATAACAAAAGATAGGCATCTGCAACAGAGTTTGTCAAAATCCTTGTACATACATGTACATACATCTTACCCAGATGGGAATGTTTTTTTCTGGAGTTTGGAGTTACACTTTAAGTGATTAAACCATCTGCTAGCAGGCTTCAGCACTTCTTGTAAGTAAGGATGAGCTCCGGCGTGTTCGCATGGTACACACGCAGAGCCCGCCAAAAAGTCTGCACGGCGCTGCGCTAATCACAGCCAGGGATACATTTTCCGATCTCTGCAGCCGAGCATCGAGACAATCTCTCCCTGGCTGTGTACCATGAGAACATGCTGGAACTCATCCTTGGTTAAAAGCTTGCCTTACACTTGCTTAAAGCGGAGGTTCACCCAAAAATCAACTGTCTGCCATTAGATCCAGCATACTGCTGACATCTGCAGTATGCTGTTTTTTTTTTTTGTACTTATCGTTTTATCAGCCGTTGTTATCCGGCTCCGAGCGGGGATTCCTGCGGGGAATAGGCATTCCTAAGCCAAGCAGATTTGATTGATGGGCTGCTAAAGCGCGTCACGCCTTCCAAAAATACCCGAGGTGACACTCGGGTGTTTACGGCGCCTGCCGTGTAGAGCTGACTGCGCAGGCACCGTAAACACTCGAGTGTCACTTCAGGTATTTTCGGAAGGCGTGGCGCGCTTTAGCAGCCCGTCAATCAACTCTTGGCTTAGGAACGCCTATACCCGGAAGGAGTCCCCACTCGGAGCCGGATAACAACGGCTGATAAAACGATAAGTACAAAAAAAAAACAGCATACTGCAGATGTCAGCAGTATGCTGGATCTAATGGCAGAAAGTTGATTTTTGGGTGAACCCCCGCTTTAAAGCGGAGCTCCACCCAAAAGGGGAAGATTTGCTATGAGACACATTTTTTTTTTTTTTTATTGTAAAGGTGACATTGCGACTGACATATCGGACACTTTTTTGGGACCATTCACATTTATACAGCGAATATTGCTATAAAACTGCACTGATTATTGTGTAAATGTGACTGGCAGGGAAGGGGTTAACACTAGGGGGCGCTGAAGGGGTTAAATATGTTCCCTAGTGAGTGATTCTAACTGTAGGGGGAGGAAGACTCACAAGGGGAGGAGACTGATCTGTGTTCCTCTGTACTGGGAACACACATCGGTCTCCTCACCTCTGACAGGACATATAGCTGTGTGTTTACACACACAGATCCGCGGTCCTGCCGTGATTGCGGGCAATCGCGGGTGCCCGGCTTACATCCCGACCGCCGGGCACGCTTATCGGGTCCCCAAACAATGCGGCGGACGTCATATGAATCCCCGGACGTCATATGACGTCCACCCAGAGGGACGAGAGCTTCCTGCGGACGCCGGGTATACGCCGGGCAGGAAGTGGTTAAAAGTCAGAAGCTATAGGACTTTTAATTAAGTTTTTGTTTTTTTAAACTCTGCGCTGTTCTTTGAGTCTTCCTGTCAAAATGTATCTGCTTCCTTGTAGGAGGCACAAGCAAGCCGAAACCTACTGTAGAGTAGGAGACCTGCATGGCATCAGCGATCTGCTGATTGCTGGTGCAATACTTTACAGGCTCCTGCAAAAAAAAAAAAAGTGGATTTATCCTTTAAATACTTCAACAAAGCTTGCTAAAAGCTTTTATATTACCTTTTCACAGCTTCCTGTTCACACTGTTGTTATACAAACTGAAGCCTGTCTGCAACATGCAATAGATATGCAGCGCACCACAACACCTCGTAACACATCGTATTACAAAAATAGTACATTATAGGCAGTACATTCAAATTAAAGGGCTGTTTTTATACAGTACATGTTAACCACAAAATAACGAGTGTTACGTGTATGTGTGGAAAAGATTGCATTGCTAGATGTGCTCCAAACGGCTTCCAGACTATGAATTAAGGGTAGTCGGTAAAGCACAGTGGATGTTTTGAAGCATATGAGTTTTTTTCAATTACTGATACACCTCATTGCTCAAAAAGTGCACATTTAAAGCAGTATTAAATCAAACGTAAACATTTATTATACTGCAGCTAACCAATTCTTAAATGTTATGGCTACATTGGTTTTATTTTTTAGGCTTTCTTTCCTTTATTTTAAAGTGGAGTTCCACCCATAAATATAACATTACATCAGTAGTTTTAAAAAAACGTGATTAGTCCTTTAAGCAAAAAAATTATTTTTTTAGATGCCTTCAAAGTGTGGTTGCTAGGCAGAATAGTTAATCTTCCCACTTCCTGCACCTAGGTGCTTAAGCTTCCTAACCTACACCGTACAGACTCCTGGGAATGTAGTGGGTGTAACTTTCCAGGAGTCTGTGCACTCCCCAGTCTCGAAGAATCGTGTGACTTGGACAGTACAGGTGCTGAAACCTGATCTGAAACCTATTACACTGCTTGTGCAGCACTGAGCATGTGCGAGATCTGCAAGGCTAAAATCCAGGAAGTCATACAGTCTGGCTTCATGATGCCCACACTTAAGATGGCCCCAGTCAATTTCTATTTTATAAAGTGTCTAAATGCTGTAACAACCTAACAAAACGGACCTTAGTTTACAGGCCAACTTTACTAGGATACATTAAGCTTGTGTATTACAGGGGTATTTATATTTAAAAAGTGAAATTGTGGCCGGAACTCCGCTTTAACTTTGAGATCTGGCCGGTAAGTCTGTTGATTTTCAACAGAACAAGCTGTTCTGTTGATGTAGCAGTTACAGGGTTGAGACAAACCATTAACCACTGACAGGGTTGCTTAGAATGAATAATTATTACAATTATGTAAAATCCTTATCCCAAAAGGAAATATAATGTTCCTGTAAAGCCCCGTACACACGGTCAAAATTACATCGGAATTCCGACGGAGTAAAAGAGAACATATTCTCTATCTAAACTCTGACGGAATTCCTCGGAATATCCGATGGAAAAAACAAGGCATAACTGCTTATGAAGTGTTGGCTGTATTCTTAGGGGCTTATAAGAGATGTTCAGTACCAGTTACTGCTGTCCTCCTGGGCTGTATCGCACATACTTATATTGATGTATACAGTATCTCACAAAAGTTAGTACACCCCTCACATTTTTGTAAATATTTTATTATATCTTTTCGTGTGACAATACTCAAGAAATTCCACTTTACTACAATGGAAAGTAGTGATTATTACATGTATAACAGTGTAAATTTGCTGTCCCCTCAAAATAACTCCACACACATTAATGTCTAAACCACTGGCAACAAAAGTGAGTACACCCCTAAGTGAAAATGTTTAAATGGAGCCCAAAGTGTCAATATTTTGTGTGGCCACTATTATTTTCCAGCACTGCGTTAACTCTTGGACATGGGGTTCACCAGAGTTTCACAGGTTGCCACTGGAATCCTCTTCCACTCCTCCATAATGACATCATGGAGCTTGCGCTCCCCCACCTTCCGTATGAGGATGCCCCACACACACTCACTTGTCCCAGCATCCAGCACTGGTTTCTTCACTGATCTCCGGTCCTTAGCGCTAGCATGTTGACTGAGCAACGGACTGTGACTCCTTGCAGCTTCACAGCCAACTGCAAGCGCAAGTTGCACTGTGCTACATCAATGGTCCCGCCGCAGCCTTCTGGGACCTGTGACATGTCTCGGAAGTTTGCGAGAAGGAGGGGGCGACGAGATATTCTGCTCATCACTGAGGCGATCCAAGCGGAATTGGGAGCAGGTATCTGTCAAAATAGGTACACCCCCCCCCCCCAAAAAAAATGTAATCTAATAATGGGCAGAGGAGGTATCATGCTGATAACAGAAGAACAGAGCAGCAGAAACACATGGGACTAATGCCGCGTACACGATCATTTTTCGGCATGAAGAAAAACAAAGTTTTTCGGCATATAGAAAAAAAGACGTTTTTCCAACGTCATCATTAAAACGACGTTGCCCACACACCATCGTTTTAAAAAAATGCTCTAGCAAAGCGCGGTGACGTACAACATGTACAATGGCACTATATATGGGAAGTTCCATGCGGATGACGCCACCCTTGAGGCTGCTTTAGCTGATTCCGTGTTGGTGAAAGACGATTCGCGCTTTTCTGTCTGTTACAGCGTGATGAATGTGCTTACTCCATTATGAACGTTAGTTTTACCAGAACGAGCGCTCCCGTATCATAACTTGCTTCTGAGCATGCGCAGTTTTTAACGTAGTTTTAGCCCACACACGATCATTTTTTACAACCCGAAAAACGACATAGTTTAAAATGTCGTTAAAAAATGCAGCATGTTCGAGGTTTTTTTGGGGGGTTTTTCAGAACCCGAAAAATGATGTGAAGCCCACACACGATCAATTTAAATGACATTTTTTAAAAACTATGTTTTTTTCATGCCGAAAAATGATCGTGTGTACGTGGCATTAAGGCTTTGTAGAGAGATAAGTAAACACTAGAGATTGTCAAATTTCACGAATCAGATTTACATCCATTTTAACTCTTTGGTTGGAGTTGGGCTGTACTAAACAGTGCTAAGGTTTTGTATGACCTTGTACTTCAAGTTTTGACATGGTTAACGTGTTGAGTAGTTGTTTTTTGCATGTCTGATGTAGACAAATCATTTGCTTTAGGCTTTTGACTCACATAAGAGACCAGTTGCTTAAAGTGATTTTTAAAGGCAGAAGTTTTTTTTTTTAACTCCGCTGCCCCTATAGCAAGCTGCTTGCTGTGGGGGCACTCAGCAGTAGGGAGGGGCCAGGAGCACCACAGAGGGACCTGAGAAGAGGAGGGTCGGGGCTGCTCTGTGCAAGACCATTGCACAGAGCAGGTAAGTGTAACATGTTTGTTATTTTTAATTTGAAAGAAAACAAAACAGACTTTAGTATCACTTTAATGATGGATCAGGCATCTGAAGTGCTTGAAGGTCACTTGGTTGACAGTAGTTTTAAACCATATTTCAAAATATAAAAGGCGTTAACCCTACGTAAATGCGTGTGACAGCTGCCCCTTTAAGTGTGAAACAAATAAATCAAACAAAAAATATAAAGTAGGCGCTAATTAACATGTGCTGGGTAATGAAAATTACACTGATCACCACTAATATGCAATAGTAGAAACAACAAAAAAGTGCGCAACGAAATTGCACAAAGAAGTCGCACAAAAAATTCCCACAAAGATGCTGTGAACAAAACATTTCGTTGATGCCACTGTACTATCGGTGATAACTTTATGCATATACTGTACATTCAAAATAATGTGATAATTACTATTGTGCAATTTTTAAAAAACAAAAAACCGCCAAGAAATATATATATAAAAAAAAAAAATCGCACAAAAAAATTTCACAAAGCTGCTGTGAAAAAAATTCCTAAATATCAATACCAGTGTTCTATCAGTAATGGCTTGGGGCATATACATATCAAAGATAAAAAGTGCTGTAAACAAAATATGCAGGTTGAAGTCCTTATTCAACTGTGACCATTTCCAAATCCTTGCACTTTAATGAAATAATTCCAATCCACTGTGCATCTTTATATGATTTTATTACATTCTCCCAGCATGGGGTTCCAAGTTTTTTCCTTTCCAGCTCACAGGCACTTATTCCCCTGTATGCAGGATTTACACCAATCGTCCAAAAAGAAGATAAACATGGTGATCGTGCAACACAGTTTTATTAAAAAGGTGCCCTTTTAAAACCAATCCCTAAATATATACGCTTGCATGTCACCAGCGCGCCCAGCATAAGCGTTTTAGTTTAAAGTGTATCCAACACACTGCCGTTACAATGGTACAGACAAAGTTGCCAACTGTCTCGCCAGATTCTGGCGTGTGTCTCACTGCTCAAACGGACATGACGTTGCACGCGGTCCACGGGAATAGCAACGGCAATCCGACCTCTATGCATTTCGCTGTATATCTCTATCAGGAAGTACTTGGAACCCCATGCTGGGAGACTGTAATAAAATCATTACACATGCTCTGCGGTCCAGCGGGCCTTTGGGCTTTGGTGAGTGAGCATTTGCATTATTGGTGGTGGAGCATGTTTTTTTTTTTTTAATCATATAAAGATGCACATTGAATTGGAATCATGTAATTAAAGTGCAAGGATTTGGAAATGGTCACAGTTGAATAAGGACTTCAACCTGCATATTTTTGCAGCACCTTTCATCACTGGTATTCATACAGTATTTTGGACTCTTTTTTTGCATTGCACAATATTGATTATCACATTATTTTGAATGTATATTCACTAATAGTACACTGGCATTAACAAAAGGTTTTGTTCACAGCATCTTTGTGGGAATTTTTTTGTGCAGGTTTTTTTTTGGTATAGCACATTAGTGAATATCATAGTGGGTGTAATTTTTTATTACCCAGCACATGTTAATTGGCACCTACTTTATATATTTTATTTGAGTAGTTAACCTTCCTTGGTGAGGAGGAGCTGGACCTTTTAAGCCTTTGATATGGATGACAACAAGATCAGTGGCTTTGTGTCTGATAGGTAAGGTAAATCCAAAAGTTTGGTATATTTGATAGATGTAACCTTAGCAAAACATTTTGATGGTTATTATATTTATAAACTAGTGCAGCGCAAATTTTTCTTATACTGTGAATATATTTAAATCGTCATATTAAAATGTGCATCTCCAAATAAAACATTGAACAAAAGTACAAATATAAAAATTGTGATTTTTTTATTTTTTTTGTGTGTCCTTTTCTGTTGGCAATCCATTTAATCAAATATGTATTAACCACTTCTCTACTTTGGGTGTTTTCCAGATTTGGTGTTTACAAGACTAAAACATTTTTTTTTGCTAGAAAATTACTTAAAACCCACAAACATTATATATTTATTTTTTTCTAATACCCTAGAGAATAAAATGGCGATCATTGCAATACTTTTTTTTTTTTTTTTTTTTTTTACCACCTCAGCTTATTACCAATATACTAGAGACCAACTCATGATCCGAAGCTTCTTACGTCTCTATTTGCGGTTTGCATCATGTGTGGTATATACTCTGTTCACTATCTCTTTCTTTTTTTTTTTCTTTTTTTTAAATATATTTATATAGATATATTTTGATATTTGCACCCCCCCTCCCTCCCCTCATGGCTCCCAGGAGTCTCCTACCCGTCCTATGAATAAGAAAAAAAAAAGAGAAAAAAAAAAAAAAAAACAAGAACACAACAGTACTATGAGCTAAGTATTAAGTAAAGAGGTTGACCTCTTTTATTCGGCTAAAGGTAAGGTAGAGATATGGAGAAGAGTAGGTCGGATGTGGTAAGGAGAGATGCGGGGGAGGAGAGAAATACATGTGTCTTGCTAAAAAGAAATGAGAGAGGAAGCAGAGAATGGCAAAATCCCCGCATAGTCATACCCTTACTCTCTCCGCATAGCTCCATGTTTTTTTATATTCCTTCCATTTTCCCCATTTCTCCCTATGTTCGGTGCTCTTCTCCAGATATCCATCCCTTAGCTCCTCTAGTCTATATGTTTCCTCCACCGCGTCTATCCAACTCCAAATATGTGGGCTTTCCGTCTCCTGCCACTTTTTAGGGATAAGTCTCTTGGCAGCGTTTAAAAGGTGGGGGAGTAGGGACTGCTTGTATTTTTTTACGCCTTCTTGGCTGCAATGGAAGAGGACGGCCCATGGGTCTTTCTTGATCTCCTCTCCCGTGATAATCTTTATTTGGCTCAATATTATGTCCCAATACGTTTGAATTTTAGGGCAATGCCACCATATATGGGCCATCGTTCCTCTTTCTAGGCAGCCCCTCCAGCAGTCTGCGGTATAACCTACTTTAAATTTATTTACTTTGTCAGGGGTAATATACCATCCTGAAAGGCACTTATAATTTACTTCAGCTGTTCGTGTATCTATCGCGGAAGTGTGAGTTAATTGAGTAATCCTTAAAACAGTATTAGTCCCCCTCGTAACCCCTAACTCTCTTTCCCATTTGTCTATAAAAGGTGCTTCGCCCCGGGATCCCAATTTAACCAGTAACCCGTACAATTTAGTAATGGTGCCCCTAGAATTTGTAGATTTACAAATTTTCTCCAGTGAAGTCAGCTCCGCCTCCGTCCGTAATGGGCGGGGGAGGTGCCGCACAAAGTGAGTCAACTGGAGATAATGCCACCTATCAAGATTCCAACAATCCGTTTTGGCTTTCAAATCTCCATAGGTCATTATCTCTCCGTTTTTTATAATATCACCCAGGTGCACTGTGTTTCTCCTAATCCAGTTCCCCCCTATTTTTTTTTCCCCAGGTGGGAAGTAGGGGTTTTCTTTTAGATTCATTAATGGGGAATTAAATTTCCCTTCTAATTGTGCCTGCGTCCTGTCCCACATTCTTAAAGTGTCTCGTGTTATATCGTGTGTTTTGTGATCTAGTGCTCTGTATTGTGCAGGGATCCAAATAAGATTTTTCAGATTATTGTTTGTTAGCGCCTTCTCTATTTGTACCCACCTTTTATCTGTCCTATCCCTCGCCCACTCTACCGCCCGCGATAGGACTGCCGCCTTGTAGTAACTTTTAATGTCCGGGACTCCCAGGCCACCAAGTGGCTTGCCCTGTTTTATTATGGAGAGGGATAGTCTGTGCTTTTTATTTTTCCAAACATAATTTAGTAGCAGGGTGTTGAGGATCCTCAAAAACTGCTGGGGGAGACATTGCAATACTTTTTGTCACACCATATTTGCGCAGCGGTCCTACAAGCGCACTTTTTTTGGAAAAAAATCACTTTTTTGAATTAAAAAATAAGACAGCAATAAATTTGGCCCAATGTTTTTATATATTGTGAAAGATAATGTTACGCCGAGTAAAATGGTACCCAACATGTCACGCTTACAAATTGCGCCCGCTCGTGGCATGGCGTCAAACTTTTACCCTTAAAAATCTCGATAGGCGACGTTTAAAAAATTCTATAGGTTGCATTTTTTTAGTTACAGAGTAGGCCTAGGGCTTTAATTATTGCTCTCGCTCTAGCGATCGCGGCGATACCTCACTTGTGTCGTTTGAACACCGTTTTCATATGCGGGCGCTACTCACGTATGCGTTCGCTTCTGCGCACGAGCTCGTTTTTATTTATTTTATTATTTTTCACACTGGAAAAAAAAAAAAAATGATCACTTTTATTCCTATTACAAGGAATGTAAACATCCCTTGTAATAGAAAAAAGCATGACAGGTCCTCTTAAATATGAGATCTGGGGTCAAAAAGACCTCAGATCTTAT
Source organism: Rana temporaria (assembly GCF_905171775.1). Classification (NCBI taxonomy): domain Eukaryota; kingdom Metazoa; phylum Chordata; class Amphibia; order Anura; family Ranidae; genus Rana; species Rana temporaria. Next base: position 113,059,506 of record NC_053495.1, on the reverse strand, counting down.
ATTTAGACTAAAACGCAAAAAAATTGGAAAATGTCATTTTTTCAAATGACAAAAAAAAAAAATGTTTCTTTAAGAGGCTGGGCGGGACTGACGTTTTGACGTCACTTCCGCCCAGCCGAGCTATGGGGACGGGCGAAGGAGATTTTTCCTTCAGTCTCGTCCCCGCTCAGCTCCCGAACGGTCGCGATCTCCTCCGCCGCTACTGACGGCTCCGGTAAGCGGCGGAGGGCGCGGGAGAGTGGCGGGAGGGGGGGGCCCCTCTCCCGCCACCGATAACGGCGATCTCGCGGCGAGACCGCCGTTATCGTTACCAGAACCGCTGACAGTAAAGATAGATACCTCGGTTGTGGCAGCAGCTGCTGCCGTTACCGAGATATGTATCTTTAAAGTTAGGCCGTATAAAGTCGTACAGCGGTCTGGAAGTGGTTAAATAAAGTCTCAAAGCAAACACCTCTGTGCTTATAGCTAAACTGCGTCATTCACTGATTGTTATATCCTCCATGTGAGTCCCTCCACCATTCACTACATGCACTCAACTCGGCTCCATTTACCTATATACATATCTAGGTCTTTGTATCTGAGACGGTTGTGGAAGAATAATAATGCACAATCTTCAGTATATATTATTACAATGGCCCTGAATCAGCATGCTAGAATGGCTCCTCCACTTAAAAACATTTAAAAAAAAACATAGTGCTTTGCTTTTATTTTTGTTTTTTAACTAATTTATTCCAATAAAAAAAGCATGAGGGGAAAAAAAAAATCACATTGCTGTCCCCTTAATGCTGGGGATCAGCATCAGCTTACTGGGCAAACTCCAGCCATCACTTCTGGTTTGGCGTAATGACATCACAATGTTCTGCCTTGATGCGTTTTGTCAAATCCCACAATCCTCACAACATTGGAGAGATTCCCTCTCACTTTCTTCTGTTTCTTGGAAAACTGATAGGTTTACCATTTTCTACACCATCCAAAATGAAGAAAAGAAAAAAAAAACAACAACGTTTGCTTTAGATACCGTATACTGTAATAGGTTGGAACCAACAGAATATTTTAGTTTACATTTTTGAGCTTGCTTGCCAACCCTAGCTACAGAATTATACATGTTCCAAATTGATGCACATACTGTACAAGTTAAAATCATGTGCATACTGCTATCAGAAACTTGTGTTAAATCAATATTAAACCTAATATACTGCAGCTTTTCCATCATTAGACATAGTGAATGCATCAGATTTCTTTACCTTGGCTTTTTTTTTCCTTTTTTCACCTTGTATTCTGTCCAATAACACACCTCCTGTATGAGCGAGACACAACTCTGGAGGAATGAGAGAGGAGGCACAGAAGACAGCTGCATTGTCAATCTGGTGGGGGAGGAGGGGATATTAAATATATTAGCAGATTTAGAACTACTGACAAACTGAAGCCAAACTCCAGGACACACATTATAAGCCGTTACAGCAAACATTTATTTTCCTTTTGGGATAAGTGTTTTCTTTTGAGATTAATACTGCTTTAAGCTCAGCTATATTTCTCTTCCATTCTTCTTGTTTCACTTAAAGAGGTTGTAACCCTAAATATATATATATATATGCAGGTTTAACAGCACAGCGCTTGTGCTCTCTAATCTGTTCCTTTTTCTATGGTGTAGATAACCTGGTTGATCCTGCTTGTTCCTGTGTCCCCCTTTAGTGTGCTGACCATGGTAATCATGGCTGCTAATCCATGATACTGTGCTCAGCTTACATGCCTCCATCACCCTGCTGCTCTTCTTTCACCCCTCCTTCCTGCCTGTCAGCTCCTGTGTGTTAGGCTGTGAGAAATCCCCCCCCCCCATCCTGCTGCTATTAGTAGCTGGCAGCAAAGTCAAAGAAAGTTTACTGCCAGCCCCTCTGTTCTACTAAGCCAGTGTTTCGCAACCTTTTTTCTGTCAAGGCACCCTTTAAAATATATGGACTGTCCCGAGGCACCCCATTCTAAAATGTAGAAACTATTCTAATAGCTTTACATAATGCAGCAACATCTACATGTAGGACACCCAACATTAGAGTGATTTATTCTTCCAAAGCAAATACACTTTTGCAAACTGGTACTGACTAGTATTCCAATGTTTCTCTTCTCCCTTCTCGTCACCCCAGTGCTGAGGGAGAGGGGCACAGGAGGGTCTAGCAAGGATGCCCTGGAGGCAACAGGCATCCTCCTTTTTAATAACTGATTTTGTCATTAGTTGTTAAGTACTGTATCTAGAAAGTCGTAATAGTGCATTGTGAAAAACTGTGGCTTTGTGTAACTAAAAGGGAGGCTTGATCCACCTGCTGGCTTGTAGACATTTTTGATGCATTTTTAGGCATTTTGCCAACACACCCCTGAAGAAACCTTAAGACACCCCAGGGTGCCTAAGCACCCTTTTTGAAAAAGGCTGTACTAAACTATTTTACACTGTGTACATGTTTGTATAAAATTATGCCTCCTAAATACCTGCTTTCTGATCTCTTCTGGTCGGTCATGTGACCTCTGGTCGCTCTCCTCCCCCAATCTAAGGGCTACAGCAGGAGGGGCTGAGTGGACAATGCAGTGGTCATGTGACCTCCCAGCAGACATCAGAGGGGGATCTCAGCCCCTCTCACTGTAGCCCTTAGATTCAGGGCTTTGGAGTCGGTAGATAAATGTTCCGACTCAGACTCCTCAGTTTTATGTACTTCCGACTCCGACCCCGACTCCGACTCCTCTGTATTAATATGCGAATGTATTTTATACATTCCTTGAGGGAAAGAAACGCAACCTACCACAGGACTACTGGCTGGGAAGCCAACAGTCTACTGTATTGCACAGTTTAAGCAAAAGACAAACACAATGAAAACAATCAAGTGGCTGGATAGTAGCAGCAGGCATAAACATCAGGAACAGGATCTTTACCAGTTCAAAAATACAAACCACATTATTTGGTTGTTTTAGAACAAAAACAAAGCTTATCTATAATGAACCAAAAACAAAATCTGTAAAACCTAGAAATGGTTTATATTAATCTTGAAATGTAGTTGTAGGCTTAGCAAATGCAAATCAATTCAATGTAGAGTTCTAAGGAAGAGAATTGCCTCTGCCAGATCCTCTTTCATAGAGGCTCTTAAGTCAGACTTTATTATTTTTAGGGCTGAAAATAATCTTTCGACACTGACTTGGGTGGGTGGCATTGCAGTAACTATTCTGGCCACATCACTAACGATCTCTGGATAAACAAGGATGGCTTCTTCAACAGTAAGTTTTGATGAGCGATCATACTTTTCAACTTCTTTTAGTGCTTTATAAAACTCCTGTTGGAATTTTTTTATTTGGACACTTACTGGTTCTCTAACATGCGTTCCCTGTAAAAGCAGAACACAACACTATGGAAAGTATAAGTATTGGAGCTCCTAATTGTGCGTTGCGTGCCATATAGTGAAGCACATGAAAAGCATGCTTCTTCACGGTCACTTAACGTGTTCGTTTTGCGGTTACGTGAGGCACTGCATGCATTGGTCTTTATTCTTACAGTAGAGAAGTCATTAATTATAACTTTTTGTGAATTGGGACATTTAAACTTGCTTTTTTTTTTTTTATTACAATCTAAATTTAGTAGGAGTCGGAGTCGATGCATTGTTTGCCGACTCCGACTCCAGGTACCCAAAATTTCCCTCGACTCCGACTCCACAGCCCTGCTTAGATCAGACGAGGAGAGCAGCTGGCGGTCACATGACCGACTAGAAAAGATCGCAAAGCAGGTATTTAGAGGCGTTATTTTATACCAACATGTACACAGTGTAGTATAGCTTAGTAGAACAGAGGGGCTGACAGTAATCTTTCTTTGACTTTACAACCACTTTAACTCATATTGGATTATTTAGTAAAAAGTTATATAATATTTTTTAATAACTCATATTAGATTATTTAGTAAAAAGTTATATAATATTTTTCAGTAAACTGTGAAAGGCTGCCTCGAGACAAATGGAGCCTGTGAGATTTAGTCCTCCTTTGAGCCAACAAAGATATGAATTTGTAATCTCTTTTGTGAATAATTACAAATCCAAGAAGGTATGTTTTTTTTTTTGTTTTTTTTTTTTTGTTTTTTTTTTTATATATATATATATATTTTTGCATTGTACATCCATTAATGCCTGCTGAAGCAGCATTGAATCTCTTTAACCACTTAAGCCCCGGACCTTTAGGCAGCTAAATGCCCAGGCCAGGTTTTGCGATTCGGACTGCGTCGCTTTAACAGACAATTGCGCGGTCGTGCGATGTGGCTCCCAAACAAAATTGGCCTCCTTTTTTCCCCACAAATAGAGCTTTCTTTTGGTGGTATTTGATCACCTCTGCGGTTTTTATTTTTTGCGCTATAAACAAAAATAGAGCGACAATTTTGAAAAAAATTCAATATTTTTTACTTTTTGCTATAATAAATATCCCCCAAAAACATATATAAAAAAAAATTTTTCCCTCAGTTTAGGCCGATACGTATTCTTCTACCTATTTTTGGTAAAAAAAAATCGCAATAAGCGTTTATTGATTGGTTTGCGCAAAATTTATAGCGTTTACAAAATAGGGGATAGTTTTATTGCATTTTTATAAATTTTTTTTTTTTACTACTAATGGCGGGGATCAGCGATTTTTTTTTTTTTTTTCGTGACTGCGACATTATGGCGGACACTTCGGACAATTTTGACACATTTTTGGGACCATTGTCATTTTCACAGCAAAAAATGCATTTAAATTGCATTGTTTATTGTGAAAATGACAGTTGCAGTTTGGGAGTTAACCACAGGTGGCGCTGTAGGAGTTAGTGTACACCTAGTGTGTGTTTACAACTGTAGGGGTGTGTGGCTGTAGGACTGACGTCATCGATTGTGTCTCCCCTATAAAGGGGATGACACGATCGATGCAGCGCCATAGTGAAGCACGGGGAAGCCGTGTTTACATATGGCTCTCCCCGTTCTTCAGCTCCGGGGAGCGATCGGAACGGAGCGGCTATAAGCGAATAGCCGCGCCGTCGTCCCGGATTGCTCCCTGAGGGAACCCGACCGCCGCATGTAGCGGGGGGGGTCCCGAACGGACCCGCGGAAAGGCAAGGACGTACATGTACGCCCATTTGCCTGTACGTGCCATTCTGTGGACGTACATATACATGCGGGGGTCGGGAAGTGGTTAAAGAGACAATGGGGGTTATTTCCGAAAGGTAAATCCACTTTGCACTACAAGTGCAAACTATAAGTGCAAATTGCACTTGAAAGTGCAGTCGCTGTAGATCGGAGAGGGACATTCAAGAGAAATAAAAAACAGCATTTTAGCTTGCACATGATTGGATGATAAAATTAGTAGAGTTTCTCTTCATTTCAGATCTTCCCCTCAGATTTACAGCGACTGCACTTCCAAGTGCACTTTGCACTTTTAGATTTAGCACACATATCCACAGTTTTATAGATCCTTCACGTGATATCAAAATCTCAGTTTTTACAGAATTCCAGCAGCTGACTAAATCACTTACTAAGTATGCAACTTCATGATCTTTTAATCCCTGCATGTGTTCCATTTAAAGCTGCTGCCATTGTCAATGCCCCAAGTTTCCTGTTTCAGTATTTCTTCTTTCAGTTGCAGTGTCATAGCAGTGTTTCTCAACTCCAGTCCTCAAGGTGCCCCAACAAGTCATGTTTTCAGGATTTCCCTCAGATGAAACCGCTGTGGTAACTACTAAGGCAGTGAAACTGATCTAATCACCTGTGCAAAATAATAGAAAGCCTGAAAACATGACCTGTTGGGGCGCCTTGAGGACCGGAGTTGAGAAATATTGTCCTATGGAGCCCACCTTGTATTCAGGGACTTAAACTGTCTTCCTACACTGTGTGCATCAAAAGAAACACATGGCCCCATAGTCTAGGTCTAGGATAAACACCAGAACGACCAAAGCACTGGATTGGGATTTTCGAAGTGTCTGTAAAATTTTCATTGGGCAATCAGCGCTCCAGAAAACAGGGACCACCCTCAGGAAAAAAAGGACCCAGAGTTCATAATCCACTCATATACAATACAATGAAAGCGCCAAAAATGTCCAATAATAAAACTGAGTCATATCAGACTAGAGCCAACATGTTTCAGGGGCCAAACACAATCCCCCTTTATGAGGGTTTAAGAATGCTGGCTGTGCTTAAAAGGATCCAGGTGAACAGATACAAAATAAAAATGCACTGTCATTTACTGCTTGGAAAGTTTCAGGAGGGCAGATTATGCTAGCGTTAGTGAATGCAGTAAATGCTGGTATCTGTTAACCTGGATCCATTTAAGCACAGTCAGGCCGCGTACACACGGCCGAGAAACTCGACGTGCAAAACACATCGTTTTCCCCTTCGAGTTCCTTGTTCGGCGGTCAAAAAACTCGTCGAGCCAAATGTTCCATTTGCCCAACGAGGAAATAGAGAACATGCTCTCTTTTTGGCTCGACGAGTTTCCCGACTGGTTTCTCGGCGAAAAGTGTACACACAACCGGTTTTCTCGGCAGAATTCAGCAAGAAACTCGATGGGAGACATATTCTGCCAAGAAAACCGGTTGTGTGTACGCGGCCTCAGAATTTTAAATCTCTGATGAAGGGGGAGTGTGTTTGGCCCCTCCCCTGTTGGCTCTATTCTGCTATGAATCAATTTTATCATCAAACTACCTTGGTCTCTAGGACGTTTGTTTGGTGTTGTGATTGGTTTATAATCTATAGTCTAGGATGGCAAGGCACTCTTCTGCTTCTCCTTCCTTCTCTTCTCCAAGCTATTAGACTGACTTGAGACTGCATGGTCCACTGTTAACGCTTTGCTGTGAAGATCGGAAGTTTAGAGTGTGCAAGTGTTTGGTAAGAATTCTACCAAATAGTTTACTGGAGAATGCTTATTTTGATAAGTGAAATAAATAAATTAGTATTTCTCTTCCGTTCATGGACGGACACAGCAGCATTGACCTTAGGGTTATATTCCTTTCCTTTCAGGAGAGACTAGGCAGAAGAAACAGCACTTTAAGTGTTAAAAACACTTCTCTCAGTACAGCACCTCCCAGGGGGGCGTGTCCTCCGGGTACATCCCACTCTCTGGAACATCCAGCCCCAGTTTTCTTCTGCCTAGCGATAGGAGAAGACATGGCCCTTCTGGATACCCATGTGCTGAGATTTTTTGCGATTTTTCACCTTTATTTGTTTTTTTTTCCTGCATTTTTGGATCCTGGGATCTATTATCAACTGCCGACTGGGTGACAGGCTGGATCTGCGATCCTTGTAGTCCCCCCATGTTTGGCCATCGAGCGCGTGCCGGCCTTTAGCTAGGCCATCCACGACATGCCCCGTTGCTCCAGGGGTGGCCGGTGAGCTACATGCTACAGGGCACACATATGACCGGTCTCTATGGCCGTGTCACAGTGTGCCGGGCCGACAGCCATGCCGTATCTACCTGCGGACGTTGGGTCTGTCTGGAATGCCTCCAGCCAGTGGTCGCAGGATGGGCAAGTAGTATCCCCTTGCCTCGGCAGGGTGGTTCGGCTGGTGCATTCCTGGGGAGGTCGACTGAGGGTCCGCCCTGCTTTCCTCTCTCCCTCCTTCCCCGTTCTGGGTGGCGGCTGTGAGGTGGGGGGTCCACCTGAGGGGGGCTCTGTTACTGCCGGGGGGGGCTGTGCTGGTGTGGGGTGCTGTTGTTTTTTTTATTGTGCTGTTTATGCTGGACAGTGTCTGCTGTGTGTTTCTAGTGTTTTTAACCACTTGACCACTAGGCACGTAAACCCCCTTAATAACCAGACCAATTTTCAGCTTTCGGTGCTCTCACAATTTGAATGACAATTACTCAGTCATACAACACTGTACCCAAATGAAATTTTCGTCATTTTTTTCACACAAATAGAGCTTTCTTTTGGTGGTATTTAATCACCGTTGGGTTTTTTATTTTTTGCGCTATAAAAGAAAAAAGACTGAAAATTCAGTAAAAAAATATAATTTTTCTTTGTTTCTGTTATAAAATTTGGCAAATTTAGTATTTTTTCTTCATTCTTTTGCATAAATGTGAAAGATGAAGTTACGCCGAGTAAATAGATACCCAACATGTCACCCTTCAAAATTGCACACGCTCGTGGAATGGCGCCAAACTTCGCTACTTAAAAATCCCCATAGACGACGTTGCAGGGTATTGTGGGGCATTGCGGGGCATTGCGGAGTATTGCGGGGCATTGCGGAGTATTGCGGAGTATTGCGGGGCATTGCGGAGTATTGCGGGGCATTGCGGAGTATTGCGGGGCATTGCGGAGTATTGCGGGGCATTGCGGGGCATTGCGGGGCATTGCGGGGCATTGCGGAGTATTGCGGGGCATTGCGGAGTATTGCGGGGCATTGCGGAGTATTGCGGGGCATTGCGGGGCATTGCAGAGTGTGGGGGCATTGCAGAGTGTGGGGGCATTGCAGAGTGTGGGGGCATTGCAGAGTGTGGGGGCATTGCAGAGTGTGGGGGCATTGCAGAGTGTGGGGGCATTGCAGAGTGTGGGGGCATTGCAGAGTGTGGGGGCATTGCAGAGTGTGGGGGCATTGCAGAGTGTGGCTGGTACTGCAGAGTGTGGCTGGTACTGCAGAGTGTGGCTGGTACTGCAGAGTATTGCACAGGGAGGGATTGATGGCTGGATCTGTGACTGCATGTGTCACAGATCCAGCCCGCAGCAGCAGCAGCAGCAGCAGCTGCTGCTGCTTCCGCTCTCTCCCCTCTCCTCTCTCACACTGTACCGTTCGGTACAGAGAGGAGAGGGAGGAACCGGCGTCATCATATGACGCCGGTTTGTTTACTAGTGATCGCTCCGTCATTGGACGGAGCGATCACGTGGTAAACCGCCGCTATCAGCGGCGATTTACCGTGATCCGTCATCAGCCAGGTCCGGAGGACCCGGCGGTCACGGAGACTCCCGGGTGCGCGCCCCACAGGGCGCGCGGGAGCGCGATTCTAGGAGGACGTACATTGACGCCCTCCTAGAGTTAAGCAACCGCCTTGTAGACGTATTTCGTCTATAGGGCGGTTGCTAACTGGTTAAACACGTGTACGGCCGCCATTTTAGCGGTGACGTGGCTCTATATGTCGGCGGCCATTTTCCTGTAGCCCACATGCTGTTTTTTCTGCATGTCGGTGGCCATCTTGGAAAAGACTTGGCCTCTAGTGTCTGGAATGGCGGCGCAAAGCCACAGCATTCTTCTTGAGGGACGGCACAGCACGGACAGTGCTCTCAGCTCTGCAGTTTGTTTTCGGGTGGTGAGTCACCTGGGGGGTGCCCTGCTCTCTGTGACAGCTGGGAGGGTGACCGGTGGGACCCGTTTTTCTGCAGTACCAAGGTGGCATATACAGGTGGGTCAGCATGGAGTCTGAACCGGAGGCTTCTACCCCGACCATGCCAGATTTAACCCTTAGTGCCCCTGCGGCCTCGATGGATGCTATGGCGGCAGTCCTGGAGGCATTTGTTGCCAGGATTGAAGCGGCAGGTGGCCAGAAGGGGGGTAAAAAGCGCCCCCTCCCTGCGCCTGCTTCTGGGGATGTCTCTGACACGGAATCAGGCCCTGCTATTGCATCTGGCCCTGGTTCTGTCATGTCAGATGATGCAGACTCTGCTTCAGGGTCTAAGCAAGATAAGGAATTTGTTGGAGCTCTTGTCACTGTGGTGCGGGACACTCAAAAACTTGAGGATTTGGCGGAGGCATCAGACATGCCGGTCCCTTTTGGGTTCCGCAAGTCACCCCGCACCGCAAAAGTGTTTCCTTGTGTTCCATATCTGGACAAACTGTTATACAAGGAATGGGAACGGCCACAGAAAGTTTTTGCAGTGCCAAAATACTTTGCGGTCCGTTACCCACTTTTTTAGGAAATCCTCCTCAAAAGGGTATCTCCTCCGTCAGTGGACCCTCCGGTGTCCAGGCTGAACAAGGCCACCACGTTGCCTGTGGAAGGGGCTCCCGCATTTAAGGACCCTGCAGATAGGAGAGCTGAGGCTGTGGCCCGCTCCATATTCACAGTGGTGGGGTCGGCGGTGAGACCGGTTTTGGCCGGGGCTCTGGTGTCACAGACACTCACCGAACGGGCTAAGTCCCTGGTGCAGGAGCTGGAGGCGCAGAATGCTTCTGAGCTCTGTGTAGACCTGTCCGACCAGGCCTGAAATTTGTCTGTGAGTCGGCCCTGGATACGCACCCCTTGCTCTCCAGGGCCTCCGCCTACGCGGTGGTACTGCACCGCCTTGTGTGGCTAAAGTGTTGGTCTGCGGACCGGTCCTCTAAGAAGGCCCTGGTGGACTTACCCTTTAAGAGTTAACGGCTTTTTGGGGCGTCCCTGGATGACATCATAAAAGATGCCACAGGCGGTAAGAGCACTCTGCTCCCGCAATCTGGGAAGGGTAAGGAGCCTTGCCGCAAGCAAGGACCCTCTTTTACTACCCCCAAGCGTTTTTTTCGCCTGCCAAGTGCGGCAGGAAAAGATTTCCAGGGTGCTAAGGCGTCCACTGAAGGGCCCCTGGTTCCGCAATCTTCTTTCCGACCGTTGGGTTTGCGAGGTAGTTTCCTCGGGGTACAAGATAGTTTCTCTCTCTTGTCCACCAAACAGATTTTTTCCCTCCAACCTCCGGCTTCCTCCGGATCGCCTGAAGGATCTGTCAGGGGCTGTCCAGGATCTGCTGGTCAGGGGAGTGATTGTGCCGGTTCCCTCAATGGAATGGTTTCAGGGGTTTTACTCCAATCTGTCTGTAGTCCCCAAGAAGGATGGGGTCCGTCCAGTCCTGGACCTCAAGGCCCTCAATTGCTTTGTCAAAGTGCAAAAATTCAGGATGGAGTCGATTCGCTCAGTAATAGCAGCGCTCCATCAGGGGGATTTCCTAGCATCCTTGGATATCAAGGATGCGTACCTGCATATCCCAATTTGCGCAAAACACCAGAGGTTTCTGCACTTAGCGGTCGGGAAAGACCACTTTCAATTTGTGGCCCTCCCGTTCGGCCTGGCCTCAGCACCGCAGGTTTTTACCAAGGTGCTCGCCCCGATTCTGGCCCTGCTGCGGCAGCGCGGAATCGCTATCGTGGGATACCTGGACGACCTTCTTCTGAGAGCTTCCTCAAGCTCAGAGTTAGAAGAGAAAGTTTCTATCACCTGTCAGACCCTCCGAGAATTTGGTTGGCTGCTGAATATCCAGAAGTCAATACTGGTACCGTCTCAGAGGCTGGAATATCTGGGGTTGGTCCTGGATTCCTCAGAGGCGAGAGTTTTTCTCCCAACGGAAAAACTACAGACGCTGCAATCTGCGGTGCAGCGGTTGGCGACCCAGAAATGGGCGTCACTTCGCTTTTGCATGAGAGTGCTGGGTCTGATGGTGGCCTCTTTCGAGGCAGTTCCGTATGCCCAATTCCACACCCGAGTGTTGCAGAAAGAGATTATGTGACGTTGAAACAAGATTCCTTTGTCTCTGGATTACCAGATTCGGGTCGACTGGTCAAGTCCTAAAGAATATAAATGTGTAGCGCTTATAAGATGACTACCAGTAATGGAAATCAAATACCATGAAATAAAATTATAACACATATGACGATAATAAATAAATGTGCACAAATAATATGAGTCCCTCTAGTGGGAGGAACAAAGAATATACCGACTGGCACGTGATGCAACTGGTCTGTTGCACTTATTGATTAGGTAACTAAACACAAATGATAATTAAGTGAAAAAGTTCATAAGCATCTGAAAGTCCATCAAGTGAATAAGTACAAATGCGTGACTTCTTCAGTGTAATAATCCCACCACCGAGAAAAATGCAGGCTTACCGAAACACGTTGACTAACGATGACGTATGCCACCGAAAATCAAACAAAGCTTTGAATGACAGATGTCATGGACAAGCCTTGGCAGGAGTCATGCGCTTAGCCGATCAGCATATCTTTCAATGGGATGAGAGTATGTAGGAACAAGCTGTAAGCTGTACTTGTAATGGGATCCCCAAACTGGTTTGCTCAGTGTGTTAATAGTATATGTAGAAAAGAGAGAAGAGTGGCCACATAGCGTGATTGGAGTTTATAGAGCTCTTGTATGCAATTGGGGCGGCAGTGGAGTCCTCCCGACGCGTTTCGTGGTCAAAGCACATCGTCTGAGTCGACTGGTCAAGTCTTCCCTAGTGTGGTGGCTGACACCTCCGGTACTTCGGACCCGAAAATCGTTTCTGCCGTGTCATTGGACAGTGATCACGACGGATGCCAGCCTCTCCAGCTGGGGGGTGTCTGGGGTGTCCAGTCAGCCCAGGGGCGCTGGACTCAGGAGGAGTCCCGCCTTCCAATCAATGTACTGGAGCTCCGAGCGATCAAATTGTGTCTCTCCAAGTGGTCTCAGGGTCTGCAAAATCTTCCCTATCCAGAAACTCCCGCATGCTCCGCTCCACCTCCTCATGTGTCAAGAATAGTTTCAGCCAAAAGGCGTTAAATTTCCACGGAGCCCTTGGAAGTGTAGAGGGTGGGGAAATAATTAAGGTAGTCACTAAATGTGAGTGGTCCGAGACGCTACGGGGCTTATAAGCCACATCCGAAATGGACGGGAGCATGGCAGGGTTACTCACCGCCAGGTCTATCCTAGACAGTGTCCCGTGGGTTTTGGAAAAGCAGGGGAACTGCCTGTCCAATGGGTACCTTAGCCTCCATACATCAGCCCACCCCACCTCATTGAGCAGCCTCAGCAATGGAGACTCCCTCGGAGTGACCGAAACCCCAGAGCTGTGGTGTCTGTCCACCTAGGGACTCAACCAGCAATTGAAATCCCCCACTATCAGCAGCGGGAGGTCCGGCCTGCCCTCCAGATAGGCCAGCAGCGACCGGAGCACTGCCACCGTGAACGGCGGGGGTATATAAACACATGCCAATATACAGTCCAATTTACCCACCCGGCAATGCAGAAATATAAACCGACCCTCAGTATCTATACGCACATCCAGTTCCTGAAAGTCAACAGAGGCATGTATCATTACACTCACACCCCTAGAATATGAGGTGTGAGTAGAATGGTAGGCCTTTCCCACCCAAGCATATTTAAGACAACATTGCGTTTCAGTGGTTAAATGCGTTTCCTGCATACATAAAATCATAGGATGATACTTTTTAAGACAGGTAGAGACCATCATCTGCTTCAGTGGGGAGCCTAAGCCCCTCACATTCCACGAGACTACGGGTAATTCAGCCATTGGGAAAAAGCAGGCATAAATAAAATATTAACCAGTTAGCAACCGCCCTATAGACGAAATACGTCTACAAGGCGGTTGCTTAACTCTGGGAGGGCGTCAATGTACGTCCTCCCAGAGTCGCGCGCCCTATGGGGCGCGCACACGGGAGTCTCCGTGACCGCCGGGTCCTCCGGACCCGGCTGATCACGGATCACGGTAAATCGCCGCTGACAGCGGTGATTTACCACGTGATCGCTCCGTCCAATGACGGAGCGACCACTAGTAAACAAACCGGCGTCATGTGATGACGCCGGTTCCTCCCTCTCCTCTCTGTACCGAACGGTACAGTGTGAGAGAGGAGAGGGGACAGAGCGGAAGCAGCAGCAGCTGCTGCTGCTGCTTCGGGCTGGATCTGTGACACATGCAGTCACAGATCCAGCCATCGATCCTTCCCTGTGCAATACTCTGCAGTACCAGCCACACTCTGCAATGCCCCCACACTCTGCAATGCCCCCACACTGTGCAATACCCCAAAATACTCTGCAATGCCCCCACACTCTGCAATGCCCCCACACTGTGCAATACCCCAAAATACTCTGCAATACTCCGCAATGCCCCGCAATACTCCGCAATGCCCCGCAATACTCCGCAATGCCCCGCAATACTCCGCAATGCCCCGCAATACTCCGCAATGCCCCGCAATACTCCGCAATACCCCGCAATACTCTGCAATACCCCGCAATACCCCACAATACCCTGCAATACCCCACAATACTCCGCAATACCCCACAATACTCCGCAATACCCCACAATACTCCGCAATACCCCACAATACTCCGCAATACCCTGCAACGTAGTCTATGGGGATTTTTAAGTAGCGAAGTTTGGCGCCATTCCACGAGCGTGTGCAATTTTGAAGGGTGACATGTTGGGTATCTATTTACTCGGCGTAACTTCATCTTTCACATTTATGCAAAAGAATGAAGAAAAAATACTAAATTTGCCAAATTTTATAACAGAAACAAAGAAAAATTATTTTTTTTTACAGAATTTTCAGTCTTTTTTCTTTTATAGCGCAAAAAATAAAAAACCCAACGGTGATTAAATACCACCAAAAGAAAGCTCTATTTGTGTGAAAAAAAGGACGAAAATTTCATTTGGGTACAGTGTTGTATGACTGAGTAATTGTCATTCAAATTGTGAGAGCACCGAAAGCTGAAAATTGGTCTGGTTATTAAGGGGGTTTACGTGCCTGGTGGTCAAGTGGTTAAAGACATTGTGAATATAGGCAGACTCCATCTAAGGGGCAACAGTTCCGGGCTGGTACCAATAGGCCCAGACATGGCCAGGAAAGTACAGTCATAGTTCCATGGTGCAGTAGCAAACAAACAGAGCTCTCGATGTAGATGGTGAAAGTGCAAAAAACTGAAGGCCCGGGCCGTCAACAGACCAAACCCATATTTATGGCCTGTAATCTGGAAACAAAATGGTAGTCTGAAGAAAAACCAGGTCCAGGCCGCCAACAGGACAGACCCCTCAGCTCCAACAGGGAGCGGACCCCAACAAGGCACAGTTGCTCCACGTTTACTGTGGAGAGTTCGCATTTTCCTTGCAGCTTTACAAGGTGGCTCAGAGTTCACATCCTAATATAACTTCTCCCAGCAGAACATAGCAAAAAACATAGGCATCATAAAAAAGGAAAAAATAAATAAATCTTTTCTTTTGTGTAGATATCAAAGGATGGAAATAACTGACTGAACTTCTCCATCAGGGGGAGGGGGGGGGCACCAATCAAACCCCCCAACTAGGAAGGTGCAGGCAATGCACACAAAATTAAAGCATAATAACCTGTTTCAGCTCCTGTACAATCAATCTCCTTCCTCTTCTCTTTCCCGGTGACATAGGGCCTGCTCATTGCGGTCAAGCCACATTGCAGCATCTTGAGCCGATTCCAAAAATTGGGCCTGTCGGTTGGCGGTAACTCTCAGCTTGGCGGGGTACAGCATAGCATACGGTAGTTGTAGTACTCGAAGACGCCTTTTCACATCCGAGAATTTGGCTCGGCGACGCTGCACCTCTGCAGAGAAGTCCGGGTAGAAGGACACCCGGACGCCATTCACCTGAACGTTGGCCTTCTCCCTGGCATGTCTCAGCACCGCCTTCCTATCTCTATAGTGCAACAATCTGGCCAGGATGGGCCTAGGGGGTGCACCAGGCTGTGGTGGGCAACCCGGTGTGCGGTGCGCTCTTTCAATTGTAAAGAATGGAGAGAAGGCCTCCTTTACAAATACTTCCACCAGCCATCCTTCAATAAAGGTGGTGGGGTCCCGGCCCTCCGTCTTCTCCAGCAACCCCACTATGCGCACATTATTCCGGCGTAAACGGTTTTCGATGTCGTCATCCCTGTTATTAGTGTCCCTGGCTAGCTGATGGGCGGCATGTGCCTCTCGAGCAACTGGGGGCAGCTTATCCTCCACCTCACTCACCCTGCTCTCCACAGCCGTCGTGCGTTCACGGATCTTTTGTAGGTCCTGCCGAAGCAGGGACACATCTTCCCTGAGGCCCCCAAACTGTTCTTTAAGTGTGTTCACTGACGCGGTGCATACATGAACCGCTCACAATATCTCAGCCAGGGTCGGTTGCTCAGTGTCTCCAGCCTCTGCATCCGCATCCGCTGTTATGGAGAGGGATTGCTCCCCAGTATCAACCCGCTCAGCACGTCTCCAAACCCCTCCATCCGGCTGTCCCTGTGAGGCCTGCGGCGTCATAGGAGCCCACTCGGCACCCCCCCCTGCATCCTGCTCCGAGGGGCCCCCCAGTTTTTGTGTATAATATGTCATGTCCCTCGGGTAATCCTTACCCTGTGCCTTTTTGCCTGTCTCATCCTTAGGCTTGTCAGCGCCTCGTGGTGTGCGGAGAGCCAGGGCCGCGCCGGCGCCATCTTGGATCTCAAAGGCCGGCCAATCATCCGGGTGCAGAGAGCCAGCGGGTGGACCGGGAGGGTGGCCGGGTTGGTAGCCAGCGGAATATCCGTTTAGGACCGTCGGATCGCTGCTGGGAGAGGATCAGTAGCAGGTGCTGCCGAGGAGCTGTGAGACACACGTCTTCTCACATGCTGGTCTTGGCCACGCCCCCCACTTCACGAAAGATTTACCATCGTACGTGGAAGGCCTACATCTCTGTGTGAGGAGATGAAATGGCACCCCCGTACATACGCGATCTCCCGGATTCTGCTGTTCTTACAGCGTGGAGTGGATCAGGCTCTCGCCTTGAGTGCGGTTAAGAGTCAGATTTCGGCTCTAGCTGTCTACTTTCAGCGACCCTTGGTGGCGCACTCCTTGGTGCGTACCTTTGTGCAGGGGGTCCGGCATGTGGCCCCTCCTGTGCGTCCTCCACTGCCTCCATGGGACTTGAATTTAGTTCTTTCGGTGCTTCAAGAAGCTCCATTTGAGGACATTCGGAAGATTCCTTTGTTGACTCTGTCCCAAAAGGTGTTTTTTTCTGGTAGCAATTACCTCGGTCAGACGAGTATCTGAACTGGCGGCCTTGTCCTGCAAGACCCCTTACCTGGTCATCCACAAGGATAAGGTGGTGCTGCGGCCGCAGCCATCATTCCTCCCAAAGGTTGTTTCGGCTTTTCAAATTAATGAGGACATCGTTTTGCCATCCTTGTGTGTAAGGCGGCGACCTGGTCGTCAATCCACACCGTCTCAAAATTTTACAAGGTGGATGTGAGTGGATCTTCGGATGCCTCCTTTGGCCGCAAGGTTTTACAGGCGGCAGTTTAAGGTTGAAGTTTCCTCCGTTGAGGAACTCTGGTTTGTTTGGGGTGAAACCTGGTTTGCTGTGTTTTTTTCCCACCCCTCGAAAAAAAATTGACACTGCTTGGGGACATCCCTAAGATCAATGCTGCTGTGTCCGTCCGTCCATGAACGGAAGAGAAAATAGGATTTTTGTACTCACCGTAAAATTAATTTCTCTGAGTTCATGGACGGACACGGCACCCACCCCTCCTTTGTTTGTACTGCTTTTCTACGAACTGGGGCTGGATGTTCCAGAGAGTGGGATGTACCCGGGGGACACGCCCCCTGGGAGGTGCTGTACTGAGAGAAGAGTTTATTAACACTTAAAGTGCTGTTTTTTCTGCCTAGTCTCTCCTGAAAGGAAAGGAATATAACCAGGGCTCAAGTCCTGCGGGAACGCGTGGGAACGGAGTTCCTGCACTTTTTTCACAGCAGGAACGCAGTTCCCTTTGCAGGACTAGAGCAGCCGAGCCGCCCGAGCCAATCCTTCACTAAGTGGCGATGCCAAGCTTGACTCATTGTCAGGGACAGGCGAACCTTAGTAATCTTTTATGTTACTGGCCGCTTCCTGTATATGGATTCATCGGGTAGTGTGCTGGTATTCCGTCACTTCCTCGATGCCGCAATGTCTCCAGGGAGCTTTTGTCATTGTTCCCAGGAGACATTGTGGAGGTCTGCCACGAGTTATCGCGGGATTTAGAAAGAACTTGCTTAAAACAAACATGCGGTTTAGTAATTATGCATATGAGCGTATCATTTTTTTTTTTTTTGGTGGGGGAGTGGATCTTGGGTGGGAGTTCCCACACTTTTTTCCCCAGGACTTAACCCCTGAATATAACCCTAAGGTCAATGCTGCTGTGTCCGTCCATGAACTCAGAGAAATGGATTTTACGGTGAGACAAAAAATCCTATTATTGCAGCTTATCAGTCCTTAGATGTGGTGGCTGCATTACTTTTTTTGTAAAGGGTTTTCTTTATTTTTACTTGGTGTTTCTGCTAGTAACACACCTCCAGTCCTTTAATAACAGCACTCTCTGTATCAGTAAAAAAGTAACAAGATAGGACTACCGGACGCCACCACTCTATTTTCCATAACGTACCACTGAGGGATATAGCTGAGAACAATATAGCTGATAGGACCATATGAAATAAAGTAGTTGGGGTTTACATAAACTTTAAACAGTACACTTTTAGTACCCACAAGTTATTATCCTTCAGTTATTTATTGCCTTGTATCCACTGAAATGTGTGTTAGAATGAGCCTGCAGTGCCCTTCTTGCTGATGTCAGCCCTTTTCTGCAACCCTTACCTAATATTAGCTAGAGCAGGGGTCTCCAAACTTTTTAGCCCGAGGGCCACATTGTAGATTTTACAAATATTCGTGGGCTGAAAAAAATGTGTTCATTATAAATAATTGAATAAAATAATTAAATAATCTCATCATAGCCTTTCCGCACGTCTGTGTCACCATCAGAGCCTTTGCACACCTCTGTGTGCCCCATCAGAGTCTCCCCCATATCTGTGTCCTCCATCAGAGTCTCCTCATCATCAGTCTACCCATCAGCCTCCCCATTAGCTGTGTCCCCCATTAGCTGTGTCCCCCTTAGCAGTCTCCCCATCAGAGTGTCTCCATTAGCTGTCCCCCCATCAGAGTGTCCTATACATGTCATCTTCCTTCACCTCCCAACTCCCACCCGCTCCCACCATTGTGCAGGGAGAGGAAACCTGAAATCTCTCCCTGCACAATGGTTTGGCTGTGGTGCTGCTGCTTACTGTCTCAGAGTTACGCTATGTGCGTTTTTCTCTTCATTTAAACATCTCAAACGGGGGAGTTGAAAACCTTACGCTTAGGGGACGGAGGACTTTCCACCGCAAGGAGCCAAAGACCTAGGCTGGGTCATAGCCATCTGCCTGAAACGGTCTTTTTCTGGTAAGCGGCCTCTCTGGCTGGTGGAGGGTCACTTCACTAATAGGTTCACTGGGTGGTGTGGACTGCATGTATTAACCATTTCCAGGACATCACGCAGAGGGGAAGAAGGACCCCCTACTACAAGGAGAAAGGCCTGGGCTGGGTCATAGCCATTCGCCTTAACCGTTTGCCTTCTGGTAAGCGGCCTCTGTAATTGGTGGAGGGTCACTTATGCGAAGTTGTCACTAGGTGGTGTGGACCTTAGACACTATTGCTAGGATTTTTGTCCCAGTATCACGCTATGTGTGCTCTCTTTTTTGTTTGCATTTAAATATGGTGGAGCTGAGAACAACATACTCAGAGGACGGAGGGCTTCCTGGTGCAAACCTCAAGGATTTAAGGCCTAGGCTGGGTTATAGCCATCCGCCCTAACTGCTTGCCTTCTGGTAAGCGGCTTTCCTTTTCTTTTCCGGGGGATGGTCACTTTGTATATAGTATCACTGGGTTGCTGATTGGAGGAGCCATCATAGTCAGGACTGATACGGACCTTTTATCATTATACAAGCATCATTCCATTTAATACGGACTTACTACACTCACGGATTGTGTACACTAATGGACTGTTTGTTGTGGCGCGGCTTTTTCTTTGTTTATATTTCCTTGTGATTCACACGCCAGCTGCTGCCTAGGGTCAGGGGTGGGGAGACATTAGCGCGGTTTTTGTTTTGTGTATTCTTGCTGTGCCTAATTGCTTTTGTGTGCTGAACCCGTCCAGGGGGTCACACACACCCACTGACGGGCTAACCCCCTCACACTAGCTAAAGACTAAAACTCTGCACGTTGATGAACTGTGTATAACTTGTTAACCTGCGAGTGGATACTACATGTCAAATTGCCTAAAGCTATAACAGCTAACTGCCAACAGCCAATCCTGATCTATAGTGATTGATTGATGAATGCTTGCTACCTGTTAAAAAAACTGAAGAAAATTGATATTAAACAGAGGAAATATTGAGAAGCCAGCTAAAGGAGATGCATCAAATTTCTTAATTATTGAATGGGTGCTACCAGACACTTGCTGGAGTCTGCTAGCAGTTGGACTGTACTCCTTTTCACAGATAATTATATTCCATCAATCTAGGAGCAGGAAATTACCCATTTGAAGAAAGCAGAATATGACTCGACAAAGGAAGAGAGAACAGGAAGCCGAAATGGGAAAAAGCACTAAAAACTAAAGAGGAGTCCTATATAATAGGCACAGACAAAAAAAAAACTACAACAACTCAGAGCAGAATAAAGGTTCTAAAGAAAACTTGGTTCAACAAGAAATGGATTTTGAGAATCAAGCAAAACTACTTGGGCAGGAAAGTGATTGGACTCAGGCTAACCAGGATATAACGGGAGACTCACAGTTGTCCCGGATCCCAAGAGTATCATGGGGATTGGAGGGAAGATCAGTGGCAAATATATCCCTAACATCAGTACCACTCCCCAGTAGGGATTTGATTCCACCAGACGAAATATGGAAAAGACAAGAGCTGAATGGAGCACAGATATATAAAGAAGTGGGTATATACAATACTACCTCCACCCCTACTCCAATATTGGAACCAGCACTGCGAGATGTTTTTATGGCTGTACATGCTTGTAATAACTCAATATTATCTTTAACATAACAGTTGGTTGAACAGAAAAGCAATATTACAGTCATGAGACAGGAGAATCGGAAAATGGCAGAAAGGACTACAGAAGTGGAAACGAGAGTAGGAGAGCTGGAGGACTCAATACCTCTAATAAAAAAAAGGAACTACAGCTGGCAAAAATACATATAAAAGAACAAACCCAGAGATTGGAAGGAATGGAGAATAGACAAAGACGCAATAAGATTTGAATATTAGAGTTTCTGGAACATGAAGAAGGACACTCTCCTGTTACTTTTGTTGAACAATTGCTAATGGGTATTTTTTTGGGGGAGGGTTTTTCCAAATCTTTTGCAATAGAAAGAGCACACCATATAGTAAGTCATTCTCCTCTGCCAGGTGGCAGGCCGAGGCTAATGATTATAAGGTTGCTAAATTGCCAAGATAGGTACAATATACTATCTATGGCAAGACAAAAGGGCAGCATTGAGTATAAAGGTAACAAAATATATTTTCTTCACGATTTTTTTATTTATTTATTTATTTATTTATTTTTCAGTGGAAGTACAGAAGCAACGGGCAACATTTTTAAAGAAGTTAAACAGCAATTGCAGGATTTGAAGATTAAATATTCAATGTTGTTTCCTGCAAAATTGCGTGTTACGGATCAAGATGGAGTTCAGTTTTTTTTTGATACACCAGAAGCAGTTAATACATGGCTTGTTAATAGGCAGAAGTGAAGCTGTGTAAGAGGACCGTAGATTGGTTGGGTGGAGTTTAGCTATGTCGTGGACATCAGGCTTTAGAATCTACCTGTATATGATTATTTTCTTCTTTTTGTCCCGGAGGGGTATATGGGAGGGGTCCTTTTTGATTCCTGCTCTCGATGTCCCCCATCCGGGACAACATATGGTACGGACGTAACATCTGAGATGGCTACAGTAGGTCCCCAGTATGTGTCCCGTGTGGACAAAAGGCATGTAGGGGACTCTGTCCCTTTGGGGGGGGATACTCAGTTTGCAATGTTAGTTTCCAGATGCAGGTGGGAGGGACGTAGGATGGATATTATTAAAAAATGCTTCTAAACGCTTACTAGCTGTCAAGTTCCAGCATTCAGAAGAGGTTTTCAAACTACCTGTGTACATGAAGTCTAAACACAGTAAAGTATTGGTAAGTAACACCAGCTATAGAATAAAGCATATTTACACCCCCCCCCCCCCCATATTTAAAAAAGGAAAAACCTACTTACCTGGTGGTGAGTTCTACACACTCACCCACCCAGCAGATCCAGAGTTGTCCAGCTGAGACCCTTGTCTCATCTGGCAGTGCTGGGTCCCACGACACCATGTTTTGATGTGACATTGTGAGTCTGCCAGGTGTTCCAATTTCAGCTGGCGCACCTCTCGATGATGCGCTGCTAGGCCCGTCCCCTCCTCCTTTACTGAATGAAAGACTTTGCCTCCTGGGATATGTGATGTGCATATCCAAGGAGGCAAAGGTAGGACAGTGTACATCATTCACCTTGGCAAATGATGTACAAAGGGGTCGGAGCAGACATTTTAGTAAAAAAAAAAGGAAAATAAAGAAAAAAATGCTATTCATGCAAGGGACTGGATGAGGGGTGGAGAGGGGGAATAATGTCTGAGGGTGAAGATCCACTTTAAATATACAAGCTGTAGTTGTAATGGCAATTAATGGCATTAATTTCTGTTCTGCAGGTTGCTGATTTAGGGTGTAGTGAATGTTCTCTTCTACACAGACTGAAATTTTGGGACTGCATCGAGTTTCTAGTTGGTGTGGACATTGATGAAGAGACATTAAGAAGAAAAATGTAATTTTTTGATCAACATTTAAAGACTTTAGCTAAATATATTTAAATGTTTTACATGATTATTGTTATTCAAGAAGATAATGTATAGGCTTAATTTGGTACCAGAGTCTGGTTTTTACAGTATAGAGCTGCACAATTCCCCCTTGCGATCTTAACAAAGCATTTTCCGGATTCTATGCAGAGTTCTCTGCTCAAGCCGACAGCTGTCAAAAATGAGAGCTGCAGAGCTGGAGGTGTGCCTTTGTGTGTCTGTGTAAATCCAGGAAGTGAACAGGCAGCAGCTTCAGCTGCCCACAGTTAAAATAATTGCAGCCAGACTCGGTGGAGGGAGATTTCTGCGGCACATTTGGCAGGTACAGAATCACAGTATATATAAAATATTATGCAAAGTGGTTGGACGGAAGCTTCAGAATGGCAAAGATGGTTTTCTTCTTTTTTTTTTTTTTTTTTTTACGAATTATGTAAGCAGACTGCAGTTCCTCTTTAAAGTGGTTGTAAACCCCAAAACACATAAAAAAAAAAAAAAAAAAAAAAAAAAGCATGGAAGACCAAAGGCATTATGAGCTAGTATGACTAGCATACTAGCTCATTATGAATTACTTACCTTAGATCGAAGCCCCCGCAGCGACCCTTGTTCCTTTCCACCGCCATGATACCCGGAGTGACTTCCGGGTATCGCCGCTTCGGCACTGTGACTGGCCGGAGCGGCGGTGACGTCACTCTCGCGCATGCGCACGGAACCGGCAGATCCCCACGCATGCGCGAGTTTCCAGCACTTTCCCGATTTTCTGCAAATATCTCCTTAACCATGTAGGTTAAGGAGATATTGCAAGCACCTACAGGTAAGCCTTAATGTAGGCTTACCTGTAGGTGCAAGTAGTATCGGAGGGTATACAACCGCTTTAAATACTAGACCTTTTTCTGACACTTGTTGGTTTCAAGTTAAAATCCATTATTTCTCTTTCGTCCATGGACGGACACAGCTTCCTTATACTCTTGACTGTATGGTTATGTTCCGTCTATTAGAGGACTAGGCAGACATGTTAATTGTTAAAACATGTAAACCAGGGGTGCCCAAACACATGTGGCCCGCAGAGCCCTCTGAAGAACCTCCTGCTATGGGATGGAATAGAATACTGTTATTAAAGGTCAGTTTATTACTAAAATTACAGTGTATATACTGTATGGTCATATCTGTTTTGGGCTGCTTTCATCACCTGCAGGTTACCTGCACTTAGACTTCTGTTATTACCTGCGAATTTGGTGTGCTTTCTGAAAGTGCACCAAACCTGCAGAATATAATAGAAGTCTATTGCAAAGTGCAAAGAAGTCAAAAGTACACTGCGTTGCACTTGCGGTGCGGGTAAACCACAGCACATCAGTGTGAAAGCAGTCATGGGCCCCTTTCACATGGTCAGTCCGACCCAATTGGACCCTCCATTCACCTCTAGGAGGGACAGATGTAAACCAACTTGTGTCTTACCTCCAATCCGATCAGGCTGTGTCCGCTCTGCATATGCAGAGCGGACACGGACCTGCCATCCGCCCGCTCCGCTGATTGTGGTCCGTAACCAGTTACCAAGTCGCTTAAGTGGCCCTCGTGCTTCAAAAGGTTGGGCACCCTGATGTAAACTTTAACAAAGCTGAAACAGCTCTGCCCAGGGTCGGTCCCTCTGGTCATAACCCCTCTCACTGCACTGAGCAGCTCAGTTTTGTTCTGCCTAGTAGAGGAGAAGGACCTGGCTCCCCTTGGGCCCATGGTCCTGAAGAACTTTTATTTTTAAAGATTTTATTTTATATTTTATTTTTTGATCCTGAGATCTATCAACTGCCGGCTGGGTGACAGGCTGTATAATATAGATCCTTGTAGTCCCCCCAGTCCGGCCATTGAGCGTGAGCAGGCCTTAGCTACGCGCTGGGTCGGCCTCGACATACCCCATTGCTCCAGAGATGGCTAGTGAGTTTTTTGCTCCGGGCTCACATATGACCAGGCTACTAAGCTGTCTGTGTCACAGTGGGCCGTGGCCGGCAGCTACTTCATACTGCTCGGAAGTGGGTCTGTCAGGAACGCGCCAGCAGTCCTCGCAGGGACGGGTAAGTACTTTTCCTCCTGTCTTGGTAGGATGGAACAGCTGGGCTTTCCTAGGGGGGGGGGGTCGATTAGGGGGTCTCGTGGTCCTCCCTTTCCTCTCCTCCCAGAGAGCTGCTGCTATTGAAATGCGGCTGATGGCCATTTTCTTGTAGCTGCGCTGTGACACTGGTAGTTAATGTGGGCGCCCATTTTCTAGAAGCTTGCACTCTTTTTCCTGAGGCGGCTGGTGGCCATCTTGGTGTGGTTTTAAATGGGTTTTGGCCTCTAGTGCTGGAGTGACTTTCTGAACGGCGCGGACAGCGCAGTTTATCTCAGAGAAGAGCCTCAGTATCTGAGGTCAGTCTATGTTCTCTATGCTGGGTTCAGTCTTGCGGCCTATTTTGGCTATGGCACTGGTGTCACAGACACTTACTGAATGGGCAAGACTATTGCACCAGGAGTTGGAAGAGCATCATGCTCCTCCAGGCTGCGTGGAAATGGCTGACCAGTTAGTGCATGGCCTCAAGTATGTCTGCGATGCAGCCCTGGATGCAGCTCCCTTGATCTCCAGAACCTAAGAATCTGCGTTGTTTCGCCGACGCCTGATTTGGCTTAAGGTCTGGTCTGCAGACCAGACTTCCAAGAAGGCTCTGGCGGATTTGCCTTTCCGGGGCGGGAGGCTATTTGGTGCCTCCCTGAACGACATCATAAAGGGTGCTTTTCCCCCAGTCCAGAAAAGGAAAAGAGCCACGTCGCAGGTCGGGACCCTCTTTTCCCCCGCAAAGCGGTATTTTCATCAGCCAGGTCCCACAGGTAGGCGTCCTCAGACCGACAAAGGGCCTGCTGGGGGACAAAAATGTCCCTGGGTTCGCAAGCCTGTGAACAAATCTGTGACGGCATGAAGATTTGCCCCTGCCCAACTCTCGGGTGGGGGGACTTCTGCACGAGTTTGCGGCTCGGTGGACCTCCCTGATTTCTGACCAGTGGGTCTGCGAAGTGGTTTCATCCGGTGTACAGGACGCCAGGGTTGGGTCCTGGACGGGTGCTATACAGCACCACTATTTGGGCTATGGTCCCTTTAAATAGCGGGAAGAGTGTTCAGGGGGTCACCCAAAGTGGGTGAAGGATTCCAGGTAAGAGTTAATCCAGAGAGGACTGGTTCGCAGTTCTATCTGTTTTGATAGAGTAATTTGGGGCCTGGAATTCTGGAGGCTCTAAAGTGCTATTTGGGTGGGAAAGAGCCTCCACTCCTAAACACTGAAGAGCCAGCACACAAGGTGTTAACACTCCCAGAGAACCACCCATTTAAACAGGAAGTGATGGTGGAGCTGGGTGAAGGAGTGTGGAGATTGCACCTGTGAAGACAAGCTGGGAGCCTGATAGCTGCTGTTCACAATACAGTGAGGACTTTTGGAATACAGGGGGTGAAGACCCGTCTACCAACGAACTGTATGTCTTTTGTTTTGACTTATTTTTGATGCTGAAGCTAAGTGAACTTTTTGTTTATAGTTTTCCTTGTGTGCTGAGAAAAGCCTTATTTTTTGTTGACCTATGAATAAAAGCCTTTTTATGTTCAGGTCGAACGGTTTGTGCACTTAATCCCACCGAGCTATAGCCCCCGAACGGTACACCGGGTACAAGATAGTTTCTTTCTCGTCCACCAAACAGATTCTTTACCTCAAACCTTCCTCTCCTTCCGTCTCGTCGTGATGCCCTATTTGGGGCAGTGCCGGACTTGTTGAGCTGCACGGTAATCATACCTGTGCCACTGCGGGAAAGGTTTCAGGGTTTCTACTCTAATCTGTTTGTGGTCCCAAAGGAGAACAGAGTCTGCCCAATCCTGGACCTCAAGGCTCTCAATGCCTTTGTAAGGGTTTGGAAGTTCAGGATGGAATCCGTTCGCTCTGTGGTTGCTGCACTCCATCCGGGGGACTTTCTGGTGTCCTTGGACATCAAGGACACATACTTGCATGTCCCCATATATGTCGGGCATCAGAGGTTCCTGCGCTTTTCGGTTGGGGAAGACCACTATCAATTCGTGGCTCTTTCTTTTGACCTGGCATCAGCTCCAAGGGTTTTTACCAAGGTGCTTGCCCCGATTTTGGCCTTGCTGAGACAGCAAGGAATCGCTATTGTGGGCTACTTGGACGATCTGCTTCTGAGAGCTGCTTCAAGCTCAGAATTTGAGGAGGATGTGGCGATTGCCAGTTCGACCCTCCAAGAGTTTGGCTGGGTGCTGAACTTCCAGAAGTCGGTGTTGGTACCGACTCAGCGCTTGGAGTATCTGGGTCTGATTCTAGACTCCTCGGAGGCAAGAGTTTTTCTCCCTTTGGAAAAATTGCAGACTCGTGCAGATGGCGGTGAAGCTGTTGGCGTCCCGCAGGTGATCATCGCTGCGCTTTTGCATGCGAGTCCTGGGTCTCATGGTAGCCTCCTTCAGTAGTATTTACTCAATTCCACACTCGAGTCTTGCGGAAGGAGATTCTGTCCAAATGGGACAAGTCTCCGTTGTCCCTGGATTGTCAAATCCGGGTGAGCCCACTAGTCAGGACTTCCCTTGGTCTGGTGGCTGAGATCTCTGGCTCTTCATGCTGGAAAGTCGTAGCAGCCTGACCGGTTGGGGGGAGTTTGGGGTGTTCAGTCGACACAGGGTCGCTGGACACAGAAAGAATCTTGCCTGCCGATCAATATTCTGGGGGCTGTGCCTCTCCACATGGTCGCAGAGCCTACAGGGGTGTCCAGTCAGGATCCAGTCGGACAACGCCATGGTGGTGGCATATGTCAACCATCAGGGAGGAACAAGAAGCTCGGCTGCAGGTCGCTCACATCCTAAGGTCGGCAGAACGAAGCGTGCCGGCTCTATTGGCTGTATACATTCCGGGCGTAGAAAACTGGCAAGCGGACTAGTCGCCAGACGCTGGACCAAGGAGAATGGTCACTACACCTGGATGTGTTCCGCCTCCTTTGCCTAAGATGGGGGCGAGCCAGACATGGATCTCCTGGCTTCTCGACTATATCGAAAGGTGTTGAGGTTTGTGGCCAGGTCAAAAGATCCTTGGGCGGACGCGACAGACGTGTTGGTGGCCCCATGGGGATAGTATCGGCTGCTATATGCATTTCCCCCACTGAAACTGCTTCCTCGTCTGCTCCACCGAGCGGAATCCGAGGGGATCCCAATGATCCTTATTGCCCCAGATTGGCCTCGGCATCCTTGGTACGCCGACCTAATACGCCTGTTGGCGGATGCTCCTTGGCGACTGCTAATGCGGGAGGACCTTCTCTCGCAAGGTCCTATTCTTCATCCTGCTTTACAGTCGCTGGATTGAACGGCATGGCTGTTGAGAGACCGGGGCCTGTCGGATTCGGTTATTTCCACCATGCTGAGGGCACGCAAGTAATCTTCTCGGAAGATTTACCATTGCACGTGGAAGGCCTACATCTCTGTGTGAAGAGATGGGGTGGCATCCACGTACATATTCTGTTTCTAGGATCCTGCTGTTTATACAACGGGGAGTAGATCAGAAGCTTGCCTTAGGCACCATTAACCACTTAAGGACCGCCTCATGTACATATACGTCAGCAGAATGGCACAGGCAGGCACATCAACGTATATATACGTCCTCTGCTTGACGTGGGTCGGGGGTCCAATCGGGACCCCCCCCGGTACATGCGGCGGTCCCCGTGGCTTCAGGAGCGACGGCGCGGCTATTCGTTTATAGCCGCTCCGTCGCGATCGCTCCCCGGAGCTGAAGAACGGGGAGAGCTGTATGTAAACACGGCTTCCCCGTGCTTCACTATGGCGGCGCATCGATCGAGTGATCCCTTTTATTAGGGAGACTCGATCGATGTCAGTCCTACAGCCACACCCCCCTACAGTTGTAAACACACACTAGATGTACCCTAAATGTTACAGCGCCCCCTGTGTTTAACTCCCAAACTGCAACTGTCATTTTCACAATAAACAATGCAATTTAAATGCATTTTTTGCTGTGAAAATGACAATGGTCCCAAAAATGTGTCAAAATTGTCCGAAGTGTCTGCCATAATGTCGCAGTCACGAAAAAAATCGCTGATCGCCGCCATTAGTAGTAAAAAAAAAAAAAAAAAAAAAAAATGCAATAAAACTATCCCCTATTTTGTAAACGCTATAAATTTTGCGCAAACCAACCGATAAATGATTATTGCGATTTTTTTTTTTTTATTACCAAAAATAGGTAGAAGAATACACCAAAAATAGGTAGAAGAATACGTATCGGCCTAAACTGAGGAAAAAAAAAATTATATATGTTTTTGGTGGATATTTATTATAGCAAAAAGTAAAAAATATTGCATTTTTTTCAAAATTGGCGCTCTATTTTTGTTTATAGTGCAAAAACTAAAAACCGCAGATGTGATCAAATACCACCAAAAGAAAGCTCTATTTGTGGGGAAAAAAGGACGCCAATTTTGTTTGGGAGCCACGTCGCACGACCGCGCAATTGTCTGTTAAAGCGACGCAGTCCCGAACTGTAAAAACACCTTGGGTCTTTAGGCAGCATATTGGTCCGGGGCTTAAGTGGTTAAGGGGCAGATTTCAGCTTTGGTGGTTTTCTGTCAACGACCCCTGGCGTCCCACTCACTGGTGAGTACGTTTGTTCAAGGGGTTCGACATGTGGCTCCTCCAGTTCAACCACCACTACCTCCGTGGGATTTAAACCTGGTGCTCTCTGTGCTCCAGAAACCTCCTTTTGAGAACATCAGAGAAATTCCTCTCTTGACGCTCTCTCAGAAAGTTTCCTTTTTAGTGGCCGTTAAGTCTGTCAGACCTGTCTATGAGTTGGCGGCCTTGTATTGTAAATCCCACTACTTGGTCCTCCATAAACACACATACATATATACCAGTGGTGGCTGGTACTCAACATTTTTGGGTGAGTGCAAGCAAACTGAAAAATTCTGAAACTGAAAAACAATTGCAGTCTCACTGTGCCCATCAAAAGCAGCCACTGTGCTCATCAAACACAGCCACTGTGCCCTCAATCGCAGCCACTGTGCCCTCAATCGCAGCCACTGTGCCCTCAATCGCAGCCACTGTGCCCTCAATCGCAGCCACTGTGCCCTCAATCGCAGCCACTGTGCCCATCAAACGCAGCCACTGTGCCCATCAAACGCAGCCACTGTGCCCATCAAACGCAGCCACTGTGCCCATCAAACGCAGCCACTGTGCCCATCAAACGCAGCCACTGTGCCCATCAAACGCAGCCACTGTGCCCTCAATCGCAGCCACTGTGCCCTCAATCGCAGCCACTGTGCCCTCAATCGCAGCCACTGTGCCCTCAATCGCAGCCACTGTGCCCATCAAACGCAGCCACTGTGCCCATCAAACGCAGCCACTGTGCCCATCAAACGCAGCCACTGTGCCCTCAAACGCAGCCACTGTGCCCTCAAACGCAGCCACTGTGCCCTCAAACGCAGCCACTGTGCCCTCAAACGCAGCCACTGTGCCCTCAACCGTAGCCACTGTGCCCATCAACCGTAGCCACTGTGCCCATCAAACGCAGCCACTGTGCCCATCAAACGCAGCCACTGTGCCCATCAAACGTAGCCACTGTGCCCATCAAACGTAGCCACTGTGCCCATCAAACGTAGCCACTGTGCCCATCAAACGTAGCCACTGTGCCCATCAAACGTAGCCACTGTGCCCATCAAACGTAGCCACTGTGCCCATCAAACGTAGCCACTGTGCCCATCAAACGCAGCCACTGTGCCATCAAACGTAGCCACTGTTCCATCAAATGCAGCCACTGTGCCCATCAAATGCAGCCAGGGGGTGGCTGGAGAGAGGGGGGCATTGCCCGTGCGCACTGATATAAAAACATACATGCACACTCACATACATATTCACATGCACACTCACATACATATTCACATGCACACACACATACATACACGCATGCACACTCACATACATATGAACACACACACATGCCATCAAACGCAGCCACTGTGCCCATCAAACGCAGCCACTGTGCCCTCAACTGCAGCCACTGTGCCCTCAACTGCAGCCACTGTGCCCTCAACGGCAGCCACTGTGCCCATCCAATGCAGCCACTGTGCCCATCCAATGCAGCCACTGTGCCCATCCAATGCAGCCACTGTGCCCATCCAATGCAGCCACTGTGCCCATCAAACGCAGCCACTGTGCCCATCAAACGTAGCCACTGTGCCCATCAAACGTAGCCACTGTGCCCATCAAACGTAGCCACTGTGCCCATCAAACGCAGCCAGGGGGTGGCTGGAGAGAGGGGGCATTGCCCGTGCGCACTGATATAAACACATACATGCACACACACACATGCACACTCACATATATGCACATGAACACACACAGATACCATCAATGCAGCCACTGTGCCCATCAAACGCAGCCACTGTGCCATCAACCGCAGCCACTGTGCCCTCAAACGTAGCCACTGTGTCCATCAAATGCAGCCACTGTGCCCTTTAAACGCAGCCACTGTGCCCTTTAAACGCAGCCACTGTGCCCTTTAAACGCAGCCACTGTGCCCTTTAAACGCAGCCACTGTGCCCATCAAACGCAGCCACTGTGCTAGCAAACATAGCCACAGTACCCATCAAATGCAGCCAGGGGGTGGCTAGAGAGAGGGGGCATTGCCGTGCGCACTGATATAAACACATACATGCACACTCACATACATATTCACATGCACACACACATGCACACTCACATACATATTCACATGCACACACACATGCACACTCACATACATATTCACATGCACACTCCCATACATACATATTCACATACACACACACACATGCACACACACATGCACACACACATGCACACACACATGCACACACACATGCACACACACATGCACACACACATGCACACACACATGCACACACACATTCACACTCACATACATATTCACATGCACACTCACATACATACATACATACATACATATTCACATGAGCACACACACAGTAGATAAAAAATGTCAGTCTTCTACCTTAGCAGCTCTTCCTGCCGGGTACTGCACTGTAGGGGGAGACAAAGAGCTTTCACTTTGCTTTCACTTGGTTATCAATGTGACGAGCTCCCCGCACAGAGCTGATTACAGTTCGGCTTGGGATCGGGGAGCTCATCTACTCCTCCTAAAAAATACTGTATACAGGGGGCCCTCAAAGACCCCCTGCAGCAAGGGGCCCGGTTGCCATGGCGACCTCAGCGACCCCTATAATTCCGCCACTGATCCAATGTAATGCATGAAGGGCCTGTATTGTATTATCTCTGGCCTCTCGGCCTTTCATAAATCCCGTTTGATCCGGGTGAATCAATTTAACAATGTGATCTAGTAGCCTCAAAGCTAGAAACTTAGACAGGAACTTAACGTCGGAGTTCAGGAGGTAGATGGGCCTGTAACTGGCACAGCACTGAGGGTCCTTCCCCACTTTCGGGAGGACAGTCACATATGCAATTAAGGCCTCTGGTGGCAATGGATTGGAAACCGAAACCGAGTTGAGATATCTGCAAAGGGGGTCAGGAGTATAGAGGCAAACTTTTTGTAGTACATATTAGTGAAACCGTCCGGCCCCGGGCTTTTACTTTGCGCTGCGACTGATATCGCTCTCCCTAACTCCTCTATGGAGATGGGCTTTTCCATTTCCTCCAGGGCTGCAGTTGGTATTGCTTGCAGCCCTGCAGCCTCCAGATATTCCCGGATCCTATCCTCCTGCCCCCCTATCTACCCCCCCCCCCCACAACCGGGTCTATGTTGTATAAAGACGAATGAAACTGATGAAATTCAGCTGCTAGTGCTTGGGAGTCTACTATCTGTTTATTCCCTGCCTTTATTATGTGTACGTGGCGTGCCTCCTGCCGTTTCTTTAATTGTCTGGCCATTAACCTCCCACTCTAATTTCCCTGCTCATAAAAGCGATAGGCAAAGTATCTGTTTTTATTTTGAACTTTTCGATCCATGCGATGTTTAAGATCTGCCCATAGCTTCTCTAAGTTTTGCACATCTCCTGGCTTTAAATGGGCTTTATGTTTAATTTCTATTTTATGTATCTCCTCTAAAAGTG
Organism: Rana temporaria; assembly: GCF_905171775.1. Classification (NCBI taxonomy): domain Eukaryota; kingdom Metazoa; phylum Chordata; class Amphibia; order Anura; family Ranidae; genus Rana; species Rana temporaria. Next base: position 113,026,963 of record NC_053495.1, on the reverse strand, counting down.
CTACCATTTCCTTCTGTTTTTCTCTTTTAATACGCCATCCCATTGAGATTAGCTCCCCTCTCATTACTGCCTTATGGGCCTCCCATACCACTTGGTCCGACACCCCATCTGACACATTAATCTCAAAATATGAGGCCAATGTGCTAGACAGGGATTCTACATTTTGGTTATCATCCAATATCGCTTCATTTAATCTCGAAGTTCTTTCCCTGCTCCCAACCAATACTGATCTCACCCCCAAACTTATTGGGGCATGAGCTGATATGGTGATTGACTCAATAGTCGCAGAGTCCACTAGACTCAAATAATATTGGTCAATCATCAACATGTCAATCCTTGAATACACATAATGCGTCTTGGAAAAATAACTATAGTCTCTGTCCTGCTCATGTAACACCCTCCAACTGTCAACCAAGTGTAAGGAACGGAGACGCCGTTTAACACATCTTAACTCTTTCTGTGACAAAAAGGTTTTCCCGGATGAGGTATCTAAACTTGAATCCATAGTAATATTAAAATCTCCCCCCAATATTAACAGACCTTCTCTAAATTTCTCCAACTTATCTAAGGTTCTAATTAGAAACTTCACAGTTTGACTATTCGGAGCATAAATCGTTGCTATAGTATAGCACTGGCCCTGAATCTTCCCTTTAACAAAGAGATATTGACCTTCAAGGTCCTTTTGTATTTCTATAGGTATTAAAGGACATTGTGTATTGCCATTGTGACTCCTCTTGCCGCTGAAATGGGTGATGATGCATGAAACCACTGGTTATATAAAGAAAGGGGCATACGAGGGATCGACCCTGCCACGAAGTGCGTCTCCTGCAAAAGAACAATCTCCGCCCCCATACAACGCAGTTTGCGCCAGAGACGCCCCCTCTTGCCACCTGAACAAAGACCTCTTACATTGTAAGATATCATTTTCATTCTATCTGCCATCTTCCTGGTCCTTACCTACTATACTCTCCCCTCCAACCACCCCCCCCCCCAACAAAGGAGGGGGGGGCCAGAGAGGGGCCGAAGAGAACAGGGATTGGAGCAAGACCACGGGTGAGCGAGAGAGCGAGAAAAAAAAAAAAAAAAAAAAAAAACACAAACCAAACAAAAAAAAAGGAAAAATCACATATAACATATAAACCACCATATATACATATGGTTTACCCCCTAAAAGGGTGTCGTGTCCGGTCAGGGCTTTACATCCATATCCGGACTCTCCACCCCATCCACTTCTTAACGGAGAACCAAGTCCCCTACATCGGGACCAGGGGAGGGCTGGCAGCCTTAGGCCTGTGGGGCAAGTCCAGTCGAGTGGCCCATAGAGCGTGGAAAAGTGATGGATCGAGGAAAACAGTCTAAGATTTTTCATGATCACAAGAGTCTGTACAGAGGCTCCCCTTATATCAGAGTCCGCACAGAGGCTCCCCTTATATCAGAGTCCGCACAGAGGCTCCCCTTACATAAGAGTCCGCACAGAGGCCCCCCTTACATAAGAGTCTGCACAGAGCCTCCCCTTACATCAGAGTTCGCACAGACCCCATATACATCAGAGTCCGCACTTCCTGTCCAGTGCCCACACATGCCCGGGGAGTGTGGGCAGGGCAGACTCAAAAGTAGGAGGAGCAGATGAGCTCTATCTCTCATCGTGTCTGTGCAAAGAGAGAAGGGGATTCAGCGCTGGTGAGCGCTGAGGCTGAGCTATGTGTGAGACGAGACATAGCTCAGCTCTGCAGCCATCTACCTTGGAGCTGACACAGGCATGGCTGCACAGTGGGAGGTGAGCAGCGGTCGTGACCTGTGTTAACAGAGTTACAGCAAGCATATTCCTGCTCTGCAAAAACAGCATTTGGTAGTGGCGGCCAGAGGCTGTGCATAGTGTCACCAGCCCGGGGGGAGATTTCCACCCTGCCAGCCCTCCCCTGCTCAGGACCTACCTTAAGGGGGAGAAATTGTAAAAAAGAACATGTAGTGAGCACCTCTGCTCCCCAGGCTTTTTTCTCTTTTTTTTCCCCTTTTACCTCTCTCTCTTCTTTTCCTTTTTTTTTCTTTTTCCTTTGCCTTACATCATTTAACCCTTTAACCATTTAACCTTCTACATTTTTTTTTTTTTTTTGCATTTGCTTTTAACATTTGTATCAGAGATATCCAAAAAAACAAACAAACCCAAAGACAGGGAAAGGGGGGGGGGGGGGGGGGGAATGGGTGAAAAAAAAAAAAACCCAAGGATAGGGAAAGGGGAGGGAAAAGAGGTAAAAATGGGATAAAACGCCCAAAAAAAAGAAAAACAACCGAAACCACTAATGACCACCTCCTATCCACCCACCCCTCCCCACAGTCCCTCCCATCCCCTCAACCTTCACAACTAATACTTATAGTAAGACAAAAACTGAAAATATATCTCTAATGCCTTTCCTCTACTTTTCCTATGTGTCCCTAACCGACACTTGTTGCCGTCCTGGTCTTTGCATAGCTAGCCCTTGATTTTTTAATCTCCAATCTGGAAAGTCCACCTGCGGTAACTCTAGTACATCTATAAAATGTTGCAAATCATCTTTGTTTTGAAGTGTTGCTGTCTTCCCATTTCTTGTCGCTGTGATCTTAAAAGGGTACCCCCAACGATATTTCACATCAACTGCCCTTAACGTTTCCAACAGGGGTTTAATCATTCTTCACTGCATAAGTGTTTGTCAGGTATGTACTCACCGAGGCCGAGATGCCGAGAGAGGCTTACCTTTGCGACCTAGCGCACTCCGCCCCCTGGAGGTGAGACAGCGGGGAAGGGCGCAAAGAGGCACCGGTTACCAGCAGAGAGCTGAAAGTTGATAGTAGATCAGGTGGTGCTGGTCAGCGAGCTCAGTTGGTAGGAAGTAACGGGAACAATACGAAGGTCAGGTACCAGAGAAGTTTCAGACAACTGAGAGTAGGTTCAAGGCTGAGACTGTAAGCAGGTCCGGGATGCAAGCCAGGGTCAAGGGGCTGGAGAAGGTAACAGGTCCGAAGTACAAGCCAGAGGTCAGGGGTTGGAGACAGCAGCAGATCCAGGGAGACAAGCCGGAGGTCAGGTTCAGGAGAGAGAGCAGAGTCGTCGGGTCAAACCGGGTCACAATGAGTTCGGGCACAGGTACAGGAAGAAACAGGCAGGAGCTGACAACAAACCAGCAACCGTCATGAGACTGGGGCTGGTTTAAGTAGGCAGGCCAGGACTCTGGTGCACGTGGATCTGCTCCTGTGCGCACCGTTCACGCACGGGCATGCGCCGAAGCGCCACTCGGCGGCTGCCCATGCCAATCCTCTGACAGTGCCCCCCCCCAAGGGGCGGACTCCGGACGCCCAAACTGGACATCAATTCTGGGTGTTCCTGGTGAAAGGCTCAAATTAACCGTGGAGCATGTAAGTTTCTCGAGGGTTCCCAAGAATTGTCCTCCGTAGGATACCCCTTCCACTTAATCAGGTATTGAAGTTGCCTCCCTCTTTTCCTGCAACCCAAGATGGATTCCACTTCAAACTCCATCTCTCCCTCAATCTCAACTGGTGAGGGTGGAAGTTCTTCTCTCCCCGGGAAGGAATTGGGAACAACAGGCTTCAGCAGGGAAACATGGAAAACAGGGTGAATCCTAAAAGAGTTAGGCAGAGCTAATTCAAAGGCTACAGCGTTGATCTTCCGCTTAATTTTGAAAAAGGCCCAATGAATGTCGGACCCAACTTCCGTGAGGGAATGTGCAATCTAAGGTTGGCGGCTGACAACCGGACTTCCTCCCCGGCTTCGAAAGCCGGGCACTCCTTCTTCCCTCTATCGTAAAACTTCTTGTGGTCCTCCTGGGCCTGCTGCATCATTTCCTGGAGTTTCCGGAAATTCAACTGGACAGAAGTTATGTAATCCTCAATGGCTGGATATCTCGGGGATGGAATTGGGGAGAAATGAAGGGTGGAAGCCAAAGTTGGACCAAAAGGGCATTTGACTGATGGTGGAATGGACGGAATTATTGTAAGCAAATTCTGCAGATGGTAGTAGAGATGACCAGTCATCCTGGGAAACCGAGCAGAAGCAACGGAGGTATTGTTTCAAAGTCTGATTCGTCCTCTCCGTCTGACCGTTGCTTTGAGGATGGTAAGCAGATGAGAGGCAAACCTTGATCTCCAGGGATTTACAAAGTTTCTTCCAGATTTTGGATGTGAATTGTACACCTCTGTCTGAGACAATGCTCTTAGGTACCCCATGGAGCCTGACTACCTCTTTAAAGAAAATTCTGTCCGTGTCTGCAGCAGAAGGTGTACCCACCATGGGCAGGAAGTGTGCGATCTTGGAGAGACGTTCGATCACTACCAGAATCGTGGTAAAGCCCCCAGAAGGAGGCAAATCAACAATGAAGTCCATGGAGACTTCTGCCCACAGTCGTTCAGGAATGGGTAATGGTTTGATAACCCCCAAGTTTTTGTATTTGGTCCCTTGTTATGCTGGCAACGGGTACATGACATGACGTAGGCCTTGCAGTCCTGCCTCCACCTTGGCCACCAGAAGGAGCGGGAGACCAGGTCTGCAGTTTTTCGAGTCCCAAAGTGACTTGCCAGTTCGTGGTCATGGAAAGTGCTTAGGACCATATGCCTGGTTTTTAGAGGAACAAAGATTTTGCCTCGGGACCAGAGTAACTCGTCACGCCTTTCCAAAGAAATAGTTTCCTGGTCAGAACAGTGCCTGGATGCCGCCTTGAGGGAGGTTAGCAGGTCAGTCTGGGAGAGCAAAATAAAATTTTGAGAGGACAGGATGGTACTAGGCTCAGTTACAAGAGGGGTTTCCGGGAATATCCTGGAGAGAGCATCTGCCTTCCCATTCTTGGAGCCGGGTCTGTAGGAGATGTGAAAGTAAAATCTGGTAAAGAAAAGAGCCCAACGGGCTTGTCTGGGTCTCAACCGTTTTGCTGATCGTAGGTACTCCAGATTTTTGTGATCGGTGAAAATCATGACGGGGTGAACTGCCCCTTCCAACAGGTATCTCCACTCCTCCAGGACAAATTTAATACCTAGTAGCTCTCTATCCCCAACATCGTAATTCCTCTCCGGAGGACTCAGCTTTCGAGAGGCAAAAGCTACCGGGTGTAGCAGAAACTTTTGTCCTCGTCTTTGAGATAGGATAGCCCCAGTGGCTGTCTCGGAGGTGTCTACCTTTAATATGAAGGGTAACGCTGGATCTGGGTGTCGCAAGATGGGTGCAGAGGTAAATGCAGATTTAAGAAGGCTTCCTGGGCCTCTTGCGACCAAGAAAATCAGTTGCCCTGACATGTAAGTTTGGTGATGGGCGATACAATAGTAGAGAATCGGGTGATAAATCTTCTGTAGAAATTGGCAAACCCAATAAATCGTTGTACCCCTTTCTTGTCCCCTGGAGCTGGCCATTCTTGAATAGCCTTGACCTTCTGTGGATCCATAGCAACTCCGCTGGTGGAGATGATGAATCTGAGAAATTGTACGGTGGTTTTCTCGAAGTCACACTTTTCAGCCTTGAGGTACAGCTTATGGTTCCTGAGTATGGTGAGAACTTTTTTAACATGTACCCGGTGTACTTCAACAGAAGCAGAGAAAATGAGGATGTCATCCAGGTATACAACTAAGTCATCCAGATGTTCACGAAAAATATCTTTGAACTGGTGTTGAAAGGTAGCTGGAGCGTTGCAGAGTCCAAAGGGCATTACGAGGTATTCGTAATGTCCAAACCTGGATCTAAAAGCAGTCTTCCACTCATCTCCCACTCTGATCCGGGTGAGGTTATAGGCGCCCCGAAGGTCAAATTTGGATTTTTTTTAGCTGACCGGAATCGTTGGAAAAGCTCAGAAATAAGCTGTTCTTAATGGTTATTTTATTCAATTCCCAGTAGTCTATACAGGGCCTAAGAGCTTCATCTTTCTTCTCCACGAAAAAGATTCCTGCCCTCGCGGGAGAGGAAGATGGACGAATAAACTGTTTTTCTCTAGGTTTTCGTCAATGTAAGCCTTGAGGGCTTTTAACTCAGTTTCCGACAATGGAAAAATACGGCCAAAGGGAATTTCAGAGCCTGGCTGGAGATCAATGGGGCAGTCATAAGGCGATGAAGAGGTAGACGGTCGGTTTGTCAAACACGTCTCTAAACTCCAGATATACAGAGGGAACGTGTTGGAGGTGCTCTGGTGAAGTTGTAATGGTTGAGCATGAAGCGACAACCGGTGTGAGACAATGCTGGGAGCAGTATGGTGATGTGAAGCTGACCTCCTTCTCGACCCAGTTTATATGTGGTTCATGTGCCTGTAGCCAAGGGAGGCCCAAAATAATGGGGAACATAGGAGAAGGGATGAGGTCCAGCCGTAGGAGTTCTTGATGTCCAGAGTCGGTGGTGGCAAGAATAGGTCTAGTCTCCTGCGTGACTAGTCCAGAGCGGGGGAGAGATAATCTGCCAAGCGTGTCTGTAGATGATGGTCCTTAAAACGGAGAGGAAAACGTAGCTTCTGAGCAAGGGTGGAATCCAAGAAGCAACTGCAAGCACCCGAATCAATTATAGCCGGTAGGCGGGTTACTCTTTCCGGTAGCTGTAGGGAGATAAAAAGGACAACATAAGTCTGTGGAGCACTGGAAACATAGTAGTTCCAGGCAGGTTTGGATTCAAACTTACTGGGTCTCACTGGGCAGTTGCGAAGAAAATGGCCAGTACCCCCACAGTAGAGACACAGGTTGGGTTGACGCCTGCGCTGTCTTCGGGGGTAAGAGGAGCATGAACTAGGCCAAGCTGCATAGGCTCCGGATCGGAGACAGGAATTGCTGATGGAACTGGGGGAGGTGGATGCACTGGGACTGACCTTGGAGGGATGCAGTTGGGATGAGTAGTTTGGAACGCTGCTCCCGTAAACGCCTGTCCAGCTGAGTGGCAGACTGAATCAAGTCCTCCAGAGTGGCGAGAGTTTCAGTTCTCGCTAGCTCATCCTTGATAGCTTCCGAAAGTCCCTGTCGGAACTGATATTTTAAAGCCGCCTCATTCCAACCGGTATCGGCTGACCACTTCCGGAATTCGGCGGTATAATCTTTGACTGGTCTCCTTCCTTGATTTTGGCTATGGAGGGTAGCCTCAGCCGTAGCTGTACGTTGCGGATCGTCCTAAAGCTTTGCCATATGTTCAAAGAAGGTGTCAATGGAATCCAACACTGGGCTTCTTTGCTCCATTAGGCCATGAGCCCAAGCTTGCGGCTCCTCAGTAAGGAGGGATATGACAAAGTCCACTTTCACGGCCTCTGAAAAGAAAGTCCTGGGCTGAAGTGCAAGATATAAGGAGCAGGCCTTCTTGAAAGCTCGGTACTTCCTGCGATCGCCTGCAAATCGCTCGGGTGTAGGGACTCTGGGCTCGGGATGAGTCAGTACTACAGCCGGGCTTGCAGGGGCCTGAGGGGCCGAAGTCCCAGTAGCGGGCACCACAGTTGGAGCTGAGGGTGCAGGTGATCCGGTTAGATGCTGAAGGCGGCCATCAATCTGAAGGTATCCTTCCTGCAATTTTTGCACAGCTTCCTTAAGTGTGGAGACCTGCTGGCAGAGGGTCTCGAAAGGCGAGCGCGCCCTGTCGGCCTCGGACATCTGGCTGGTTTGTACTGTCAGGCATGTACTCACCGAGGCTGAGATGCCGAGAGCGGCTCACATTTGCGACCTAGCGCACTCCGCCCCCTGGAGGTGAGACAGCGGGGAAGGGCGCAAAGAGGCACCAGTTACCAGCAGAGAGCTGAAAGTTGATAGTAGATCAGGTGGTGCTGGTCAGTGAGCTCAGTTGGTAGGAAGTAACGGGAACAGGCCGTAGGTCAGGTACCGGAGAAGTTTCAGACAACTGAGAGCAAGTTCAAGGCTGAGACTGTAAGCAGGTCCGGGATGCAAGCCAGGGTCAAGGGGCTGGAGAAGGTAACAGGTCCAAAGGACAAGCCAGAGGTCAGGGGTTGGAGACAGCAGCAGATCCAGGGAGACAAGCCGGGGGTCAGGTTCAGGAGAGAGAGCATTGTCGTCGGGTCAATCCGGGTCCCAATGAATTCAAGCACAGGTACAGGAAGAATCAACAGGCAGGAGCTGACAACAAACCAGCAACCCGTCATGAGACTGGGGCTGGTTTAAGTAGGCAGGCCAGGACTCTGATTGGTGCACGTGGATGCGCTTGTGTGCGCACGCGTGCCATCCCGCAGAACCGCGCATGCACGCGCGCCGTTTGCGCACGGGCATGCGCCAAAGTGCCACTCAGCGGCTGGCCATGCCAATCCTCCGACAGTGTTCTACGTGATAGATCTGGAAATAGTGCAATTTCAATTCCAGCCCCCTCTCGTGCTACTCTCATGATAGCTTCTTTTACGGGATATCTATGCATTCTGCAGATTACATCCCTTGGTCTTTCTACATTATGAGGAGCTGGAAAGAGCGCACGATGTACTCTATCTATTTCAATCTTTTCTGGTGCAGATGACCCCAGAATTGACCGAAATAGCCTACTAACTAGTGGTTGAAGTTAATTTTGTTGCTCTACCTCGGTAGACCCCTCATGCGTATATTTTGCCTACGCTCTCGATTCTCATAGTTATCCATTTGGTCCAACATAGAATTCAACACTTCATGTTTTTTTGTCATATATTGAATATCGACCACTGCCTGTCTAGTGTCCTCTTGATCCATCTCCCATTCTTCCACTCTGTGCCCCAAGGCTCCCACTTCTTCTCTAATCTCTTCCACCGCCTGTTTACACAATGACTCTACAGCGCTTATGAGTAACATTATATCATTCTTTGTTGGTAATGCCTTTATATGTTCTCTTAAGTCCCAGTCCACTATCAACTCTACTTGCCCGCTGGTTATTTCAGTGGTGGTATCCTTATTGTGACCTTCCTTTTGGGGGTTAATAGACTGCAGTTTCTTTATGAATGTTACCCCAGTAGCACCTCAATTATTAGTTGGTTCCAGATCATTATTACATTTTATATTTGTCCTTCCTCCAATGGTACTTTCATCTTCTCTGGGGCTCAGACTTTCCCCTACTTGCTCCTCATCTGGGGTAACCACCCCTCGGTCACTGAGCCTATTGACCCCTCCTGCACCTCTGGAATCTGCTCCAGGTGTCCTACTACTTTGCTTTGAGTTTAAAGGGGATTGCTCTCGGCCGGGTGTTGTATTCCATCTCCCTTGTCCACCCCCTCCACGTCCCTGGGCCAGGGGGTCCCGCTCTGCCACTTTCACCCCACCTTTTCGGTCCGGGGAGCCCTGTTTCATCCCCTCTTGCACCGATATCCTTTTTATTGTACCTCCTTGGTCCATATTCTGTACAGTTAAATAGGCTCTAAGCCTGTTTGCCTGACTTTTCCCACCACCTGATGGTTGCTTAGCTGCACGACAGCGTGTGGACATTCCACTGGTACCCTTTATTACAACTTACACTCAAATGCATATACAAGTTCAACTTTAGGTATATGAATATATTTGAAAGTCCAGTCTGTATTATTTTTTTGGGGTAAGTCAGTTGCTCTGTTTGTTCAAATGGACCATGTAATAACTCCTGCGAACATGCGGGTGCAAAAAAAAGGGAGCACTTCTATCTATACCAGTATATGTACCTATATCCCTTCACATGTACATATACTGTCAGTCCATATGGAGCAATTGGTTCTTATTTAAATTGATAATGAAGGTTGTTACTTGGGGTCTTATATTACAGTCCCAGCTTCAAAATATGCACTTGATTGTACAGACCCCATGTACAGATGGCTCTTGAAAAATATATAGGAAAGGTATATCAATACTTAAATCAGCATACAAATGTCTATAACTGGAGTGCAGACAAGTATACACATCTACAAGCGGGTACACCGACAGGCATGCAGAATAAGACACATATAGCTCTGTATTTTAAACCGAGAAGGAGGCAGAGGGATCTATATTCATTAAAGAATTTTAGGTGGCTTTTAGTACTTATCCACCAGCATTCCTCTCCACCAGCTTTCCCTCACCTCCTCCATCTGTGAACAGTTCTCATTGCATGCATTTCAATGTATTTTACAACCTGCCATTCCTCCAGTTGCTGGCTCCGTCCGACCAAGCCCCTCTCTGCTCCAACTCAGATCTCCGGCTCCTCCTGCTATGGACGCGGTGTCTCGGCTTCAGCCCCGCTCAGTAGCACATGAGCGCCCTCGGCACCGCCGTCACTGATTCCCAGGAGCCCTTGCAAGAGAATTGTCCCCTGCTTTCCTCCATCCAGTCCCGCAGAGCGGACTCTCCGGTCGGACATGATCCCCAGTCAGGTAGGTCAAATGGTTTCTAAGTGCGGCGTGGGCTCATTCCTGTTTGAGAATTTTAGCTCTCAAATATATTCTGCCTGGAGGAGCCTACAGGAGCTCACCACCTCGTGCTACTCCTCATTCCTCACTCGGTGCCATGTTGTGGCTCCTCCACCCCTCGTTTCTGACACTGCTTGGGGACGTCCCTACAGTCAGGAGTATAAGGAAGCTGTGTCCGTCCATGGACGAAAGAGAAAATAGGATTTTTGTACTCACCGTAAAATCCTTTTCTCTGAAGTCCATGGACGGACACAGCACCCACTCCTTTTTTTTGAGTTTGTACTAGGGTTGTCCCGATACCGATACTAGTATCGGTATCGAGACCGATACTGAGCATTTGTGCGAATACTTGTATTTGCGCAAATGCTCCCGATGCTTCCCCCGATATTTTTTTTTTTTTTTTCTCTGAGAGGGGGTGGGGAGCGGTCGGAGAGGAGACTGAGGGGGCGGAGAGGAAGGCGGAGAGCAGAGCAGTCCTCGGGTCTCCGCCACTGGAGGAGAGCTGCTGCCGTTGCCGCCGTCTAGTTGTTCGGCACTCAGGGAACATAACGGCTTTCATTTGAATAGCTGTGTGTTCCCCGCCGCGCGCCATCATAACCCCTCCCCCTTGTCTAGGCACTTTGATAGACAGATCACCCAGGATTGGACGGGTGATCTGTCTATCAAAGTGCCTGGACAAGGGGGAGGGGCTATATATGACGAGGCGCGGCGGGGAACACACAGCTATTCAAATGAAAGCTGTTTTGTTCCCTGAGCGCCAAACAACTAGATGGCGGGGGGGGGGGAAGAGACCTACACAAGGCTGCATTTGGGGGGAGACACAGACAAATCTGAATTTGGGAGACAGACGGCTGCATTTGGGGGGGAGACACAAAGCTGAATTTGGGAGACACACGGCTGCATTTGGGGGAGACACAAAGCTGCATTTGGGGGGAGACACAAAGCTGCATTTAAAAAAAAGTATTGGTATTCGGTATCGGTGAGTACATGAAAGAAAGTATCGGTACTTGTACTCGGTCCTAAAAAAGTGGTATCGGGACAACCCTAGTTTGTTTGCTTTTTGACGAACTGAGCTGCTCAGTGCAATGAGAGGGGTTATGACCAAAGGGACCGCCCCCTGGGCGGGGCTGTTTCAGCTTTGCTAAAGTTTTAAATGTTTTAACCATTTACATGTCTGCATAGTCCTCTCCTAATAGACGGAACATAACCCTACAGTCAAGAGTATAAGGAAGCGGTGTCTGTCCATGGACTTCAGAGAAAAGGATTTTATGGTGAGTACAAAAAATGTTTTGCTAGAAAATTACTTAGATTTTTTTTTTTTTTTTTTAGCAGAGACCCTAGAGAATAAAATGGTGGTTGTTGCAATATTTCATGTCACACTGTATTTGCGCAGCGGTCTTTCAAATGCATTTTTTTTTGGGGAAAAAAATACACTTTTGTTTTTTTAAATTCATTAAACGGTAAAGTTAGCCAATTTTTTTGTATAATGTGAAGATGATGTTGCACCACAAGAATCGTGAGAGAATTGTGATCTTTATTCTAAGCAAAAAAATTGTGATTTTCATTTTTCCCAGAATCGTGCAGCTCTATCACAGTATATTACAAAACTGAGCACAGGATGTTCCACCCAAAAGTGACTTCCACTTTAAGCACTCATCACTCCCTTACATGCCACATTTGGCATGTAATTATTTTTGGTGGGGGCTTCCTTAGGAGTGGGACTTCATGTGCCACTGCCACCTACAGGCTGCCTAGGTGACGCTCCTCTGCTTCTAGGCGGCACCTCCCTCTAGGCGATCTCCTGGGACATGTGACAGGTCCCAGGAGATCGCCTGTCCACTCCGAGAGCGCACCGCGACTCACGCATGCGCAGTGTGTGCCCAGCCGTGAAGCCGAAAGCTGTCAGGGCCGGGTGCCCAGAGTGGCAATGGTGGCGCCAAGGAGAGGAGCAATGCTCCAGGCAGCCACATCGCTGGACCGTGGAACAGGTAAGTGTCTGTTTATTAAAAGTCAGCACTTTTTGTAGCTGCTGACTTTCAATAAACAAAAGTTTGGAACTCTGCTTTAACAGCTCTTAATGAATAAATATTTCTGTATTATTTTTAGGCATACTCTTACTCCCCTTCCTACCCATTACCTGGAACCCATGGAAAGGCCATTAACTCTAATATTATACAAGGGCTCTGTGTGTGAAAAGGACCCTGCTCTTCTTGGGTTTGACCTGATATCATGTGTCGAGCTGTAAGTTGTTTTGTTTTTGTTTTTTTGTTTTTACATGTGTTGGAGGAGGCAAATGACAGTTTTGATTCTCTTCCAATTTGTCCATGCACACATAGCCGTTTAGAGGCAGAAAAAAAAAAACACTGCCAACTTGTGCCAGAGCAGCAGCGTTTAGGCAGAAAAAACACTTGACGTGTATAAACGTGTGTAAACCTGCATTAACACTAGGCCCATCAAGCGCATGAGCATAATTTCAATGGCCACACACAGCTAGGAAAGCTGTACACAGGGGTGTAGCACCAAAGGGGGGGCACACTTTTCCCCTATGTATGCGGCAATACCAACTTGAGCCCCAACAAAAGGTCCCCCCTGTGTGGTAAGTGCAGTATTTAAGCATTCAGATATTCCATTCACCTCTATATTCAAAGGGACTGTCTACTTACCCATTTAATAATTTGGTCTGGTATCCATGGGCCATTTTTAGGCACTATTGATACTGTATTGAACACGCTTATAGTGGGAATTTGTGACCACTTACTGCTGTATGTGGATTTATATCCAAATACTTATACATGACTACAAGATACCAGTTTGGTCAAGTTCTCCCACACCCTGAGCCACAAGTTTACTAGCACCTACACATGGAGGGCCAGATTCTCGTAGATCCGGCGTACCTCTGCGGCGGTGTAACGTATGTCATTTACGTTACGCCGCCGCAAGTTTTACAGGCAAGTGCTTTATTCACAAAGCACTTGCCTGTAAAGTTGCGGCGGCGTAGCGTAAATCACCCGGCGCAAGCCCGCCTAATTCAAATTAGCCGGGTAGGGGGCGTGGAGCGTTCAAATTAAGCGTGTTTCCGCGTCGAACGTACTGCGCATGCGCCGTCCGGAAAATATCCCAGGGTGCATTGCTCCAAATGACGTCGCAAGGACGTCATTGGTTTCGACGTGAACGTAAATGGCGTCCAGCCCCATTCACAGACGACTTACACAAACAACGTAAATTTAAAATTTTGGACGCGGGAACGACGGCCATACTTAACATTGGTTGCCCCTCATTTAGCAGGGGCAACTTTACGCCGCGCAAACCTAAGGTAAACGTCGTAACTTCACTGCGTCGACCGCGCGTACGTTCGGGAATTCGCGTATCTAGCTAATTTGCATACTCTACGGGGAAAAACGCCCCTCCTCTCCTCTCCTAATTTTTTGACTTGGTCAATCCTTGAATATAATTTCAATGGCTGAAATAAATTATTAATCTGCCCGTTAATTAACAGCCAAGCACTTGATGCTCATAAACGTATGTACGCACATTTATATGCATCCATTGTTTTTTTTGCCAAGAGGCTGCTGCCAGGAGGAAAAGCGTTTAAGACGTGTTCATGGTTTCAGAAATCTCACTACACCTTTGTGGAGATGGAATTTACACTGTAGACTGTGTATTCAACAGATTACTGATGAAACTCTAAGAATATTTTTTAGTAGTAAACTTTGGAAAACATTCATTATTTTTATTTTAAGGATTGAACATTTGGAAGTTGATGACTTAGATAAACTAGTGGATGTCCTGTTTGGCTTCATGGCCCCTAAAGCAGCAGTGATCACCACTCCTAATGCAGATTTTAATATCCTGCTTCCCAAAACTCAAAAGTTCAGGCACCCAGATCACAAGTTTGAGTGGAGCCGAGAAGAATTTCAGAGTTGGTAAGATTTTCATTGTATGCTTTTAGTCTGTCTAAATTTATTCCCCAATGAACTTTTGATTTAGCTAGTATGGCAGAGAGACTCTCATTTTGGTTGATGTTTATAGAGGTATTCTACTATCTTGATTTAAAGCGGAACTAAACCCACTGTCTTAACAGTTTTCTAAAACGGTTACATTTAATACATTATTTTAATTATAACGGTTAAAGAAGATATTTTGCCATAACGGTTTGATAACAATTAAAAAACATTAACAAAAGAACATACATTCCACTTTATTTTTTTGGCTACCAAAATTGGTGTGTGCTGTAAATTTCCTCCAGCATTGCTCCTGCTTCTTCTTGCTGGATGCCTCCATTTTGCTGAAGCCCAGAGTCGCCTCCTTATTGGAAACCTCTCTCCCTATCCTTGGTCTCAAAATGTTTGTCACTTTCTGTAATTAGAATATGTACATTTCCAGCCTTTATTGTATGTCTTGTCTCAGTTGTTGAGGAAGACTGACAGAATCTTTACTGTTCTGAATTTCACTGACTGCCAGGCAGAAAGGAGAGAGAATCGGAGAAGTAAGATAAAATAGGATCCCTGTAAGTTTAACTCTTTTGTGACTTCCTGGCAGCAGAGTTTGTCCTGTCACCTCTCCTGTTTTTCTTTTCTCCCTTCCTAATCTGTAATCCCTCCGCACCGTCTGTGTGATTCCTGTTAGTTTCTTCCCCCTTCAGCAACAGTAAATTCTGACTCTAGAAGCTGATCTGCCTCTAGTGTCTCTCATTTTAGGCACGGTGCCAAGAATAGAGAGCAACTGAGTATGTGCATAGCGGGGTGAGACTGTGCACTACTTTTTTTAAATGATCTACATAGCCATACCTGCAAAAGGGGCCAGCCTAAAGTGATCTATAAGGACCTAATTTTCTGCCTAAAGTTCCACTTGAAGCTAGCAATACACTGATCAAAATTCAGTAGGGACCATCCACCCTGCTTCCTCTTCCACTTTCACCCCCCTGGCATATCAAACAAGAACTAAGCGGCTATGGCCAGTGAAAAATGGAACTTCACTCTCCCAATCAACATTAATTGATTGTAATCCTCATGCTGCTAGCATTAGTAATTAGATAGGAAAGTATATCATATTTGCTTGTTTTAAACTTTTTTTTTTTTTTTTTACATCTCTTCAGTTACATTCTGGTTTCTTGTTAAAGTAAATTATGTCATACATCCCAGGAGTCTTCAGGAGGGGTTTTCTCAGCTAAGCACACTCTCCTGCATGCTTGAACTAAGAGCAGATGGATTCCAGGAAGTAAATGTTCCATGAATCGTTTGCCCTTACTCAAGATGAAGCTGGCCAGAAATGCTAGGGGGCGGGGAGATATGGGGTTCAAAGTGATTTATCAACAAAATAAAGCACAGAGACATGGATGGGGGAGTTTGCTATGAATATAAAAAATGTATGAAATATTGTTATTTGTTTGTGGTGTTCGATGCAGTAAAGATCCGCTAAGGCTAAGGCCTTTTACACACGGTACTGATGTTTGAAGATCAGCATTTTTGAATGTAATTTCAGGCACTTATGTTGGACATATTTCTTTATCGTACATCACGGGACACAGAGCTGCATATTCATTACTATGTGGGTTATAGAGTCTACCTTCAGGTGATGGACACTGGTGTAATCAATTAAACAGGAAGTTCCCTCCCTATATAACCCCTCCCCTACTGGGAGTTCCTCAGTTTTTTCATCAGTGTCTAAGGTGTTGGTCACGAGTTAACATGTGCTCTTAGGAGCTCCACTGGAGGGATCCATGCTGGATGTAAAAAGCCTCCATAAATCCGGATCCGTCCAAGGTGCTTCATAGCCAAAGTGGTCGGTACCCGGGCTTTGGTACGAAGAACGAGGTTTAGCCTATAATGCCTCTCTGCGGAGGGCTGGATCCTGGGTTCCAGAACTTTGTGCCTTCTAAGGACCAAATGTTTTTTCTGCTGCCAGGGTGCTATATAGGTCCAGGGGTGTGGTGTTCCTGCCATGGACCCCGGTCCCTGAAGGTCTAGGACTATACCCACGGTGAAGGGGGAAGATTGGGCCTCTTGCTTGGCAATACCCTGCAGCGTGGAAAGGTAAGAGAGGGACCTACGGGACTTGGTTCGACAGTAGGTCTTCTGTAGGGGACTATGGGTCTCGCCTATATTATGTTTTTATGCATGGGCAATGTAAACCACAATGTCTTTTGAGACGGGATGGCTCAGGGCACCCATATACCTCCCCTAGCCGGCATGTAGCCTGGGCCACTATGTCTGTTCAGACAGGATGTCTGTAGTACCAATATATCTCCCCTTGAAGGGGCTGGTACATAAAAAAAAAAAAAAAAAATGCCCTTAATCCTATGCAAAGCATTGTCTTCCATGAGTAGCTGCAAGTCTTATCTGTTTTTCCACTACTATGGGCAGTAAAAGACATGCCTGATGTTTTCGCTTACCATGCTTTCCAAAGACGGAAGCTTAAGTGTTAGCTGGTCTATTGTGCGTCCCACTTCCTCAGCTTCAGGCTCTACCATGTCGCACGTGCTCACCGGCTCAGTGCAGTCGCAGAGAGGGCTCTTCAAAAAGGCCCAGACGTCAGAGCTCTGTAAAGCTAGGGGGACACAAACGCAAGCACCTTGTGTGAGTTGGATACAGATTCATCTAAGACGCCTACTCCGCATCTAGCTGTGCAGATTAGCAGGCATTGTTGCTGCCAGACTATGTTCAGCTGTTGATGCACCTGGGTTAAGCTCCTCTGCTTTTAGCTTAGGACTTTGGTCTCCCCATTGAATAAGGTCAGGGGTAGGAATATAAAAAGGAATCGCCACCTGAACCTGGTGGCCCCTTATTCTCCCCTGTAGAGACAGCTCACAGATTGAGCCATCAGACCTGTCAGGCAATCAATGCAGCCTCCCCCAACATTGCAGCCACTCTGCATGTGTTTTGTTTTTTGCATCACATTTGTTGTTCTACAAGAGGTTAACTGCTATGTTCGCAGCATCCTCACAAGAAGCAAAAAAAAAAAAAAAAGAGAAAAAAAAAAAAAAAAAAGCAGGGTGTGTCCCTTTTCCTGCTTTAATCCTTAAACAAAGGGATTAGAAGAGCTGGGGATGAAGGTTCACTGTCAGAGGACAGGAGACAGGAGCTGCAGCCTAACGAGGAGAAGCTATCAATAGCTCTACAGGTTCTGATTGCACCTGCAGTCTTTTCAGAGATTCATGCTGCATATAATTTCCCTCTGCCTACTCGGCCAAAGCCTCTATCTTCTCCTTAGAGTGTAAAGAGAGGTTTTCCTATAGGTGGCTAGTAAGACCTCCATATGGTCATCAGCCTGGTGTCGGCTTCAGGCTAACCAAATGCACATCTGAGGGATGCACAGTTGCTGGTACACATTGCTAACGTCTCTTAATTGAGGAAACGCACATCTACAGAGGATAACTTCCTTTTTACCAGTCCACATGTTGCATAAGATACATGAGTTTGGAATGCATGTGGGATAAAAACAAGTAACAAAGCATGTTTTATTGTGGATCGCATAAGGATACATGTTTCTGTCTGTATGGTGTTGCATGTTTGTTAGAGTTGCATAGAAATGCTTGAGTGCATAAAGATGCTAGTTACCTGATCACTCAAGTCCTGGATTACCCAAGGATATTGGGTCACACAGAGAGACTTGTTTCCACAGAAAGGCCTAAAATCGCATAAAGACGTTTGTATGTATAAAAATGCTGGATCACACACACATGGTTACCTGATCACCCAAATCCTTGATTACCCAAGGATGTTTGGTCACACAGAAGTGGTTTGTTTCCACAGAAATGCCTAAAATCGCATAAAGTTGCTTGGATGCAAAAAAGATGCTGCATCACACATGGTTACCTGATCATCTGCGTCCTGGATTACCCAAGGATATTTGGTCACACAGAGAGGCTTGTTTCCACAGAAGTGCCTAAGTTCGCATAAAGATGCTTGTATGCATAAAAATGCTGGAATCACACATGATTACCTGATCACCCAAGTCCTTGATTCCCCAAGGATATTTTGTCACACAAAGAGGCTTGTTTCCACAGAAATGCCTAGAATCGCATAAAGAGGCTCGAAGGCATAAAAATGCTGGAATCACACATGATTACCTGATCACCCAAGCCCTTGATTCCCCAAGGATATTTGGTCACACAAAGAGGCTTGTTTCCACAGAAATGCCTAGAATCGCATAAAGAGGCTTGAAGGCATAAAAATGCTGAATCACACATGATTACCCGATCACCCAAGTCCTTGATTACTCGAGGATATTTTGGTCGCACAGAGAGGCTTGTTTCTACAAGAATGCCTAAAGATCGCTTAAAGATGCTTGAATGCAAAAATAAGCTGGATCACACATGGTTGTCGGATCAACAGCGTCCTGGATTACCCAAGGATACTTGATCACATAGAGAGGCTTGTTTCACAGAAATGCCTAAAGTCGCATTAAGATGCTTGAGTGCATAAGGATGCTGGATCGCACAGGGGTGCTTGGTCACACAAGAGTCCTTGGTCACACAAGGGTTCTTGTCCGCACAGTAGTGCTTAAAATGCATAAGATGTTGATCGCATGGAAGATGCTGAATCGCATAAGGATGCATGATTACTTTAAAGTTGTACATGGCGGCCTAATTAAGCAATACAGGATTCCTTGTGTTTGCATAGAAATACGTGTCTGCATGGGTTCATGTTGCACATTGTTGCATAACACGTTTATATCGCATGCTTGCTTGCAAGATGCTTGTTCCAGAGCACACATGCTATATGCATGTTTTTCTTAAAACATATTTATATGAATTCATGCTTCCAGGAACACACGCTGCCATGTACACACACTTCCATTGAGGCATATGGCTTTAACACTTGCCACATACACACATGGGGAGCCAGTTGCATATGTGTTTATTTACTTGGGTCTGCAGAGGTTGTCTGCGTTTCGCAGGGGAACAGCACTATCTCCAGTTGGTGGTCTTGCCCTTTTGGGTTAGCCTCCGTGCCTGGGTTGTCAGGGTGCTAGGGCCCGCCTCTAGCAGGTCTGTAGGCCCAGGGTATAGCAGTAATGGCATACCGAAGCAAACTCCTGCTGATGGGTCAGTCAGTAGCATGGCTGGACCTAAGGGTGTCCAGCATGGTCAAGTATCTGGAACTCTAAAGATACATTCTTTCATTTGACAAGAAGCTGGGTATGTTTGGCACAGTCCAAAAAGGAGAGTTTTGGCCTCAGACAAGACCATCGCTATAAGAAAACTGGTCTATGGGGTCACGGCAAGGAACAGTTCCTTACTTTTGGCCTTTTGATTAAGGCAATAGGGAAGATGCTGGCTTCATTCAAGACAGTTCCCTATACTAACTTTTATTCAGGGCTGTTATAAACAGTATTTTGTCGGCCTAGAAAGAGTGGATCTTGACCTAGCATTATCCAAAGAAGCCGGTCCCAGAGATATGCTGGAATTCCTCTTGGTGATTCTTAACTAAAAGGGTTTGCCAGGTCAGGAAGAGACCATGGCCCAGGGGAAGTAGTCAAGCTCCAAGGGAGCCTTATCTGTCAGCTAGAGCTACCGATGGAGCATCTGGCTTAGGGGCCTGAACGTTCAGGTGGCAGGTTGGTTCTGTCAGAGTACAATCAGACTATGCCATACTAGTGATTTACTTAATTTACCAAGGAGGAGCTTGTGCCTTGCCTATTGGCATTCGTCATTTCATGAAATGCAGAATTGGCAGGCGATTCGCTGGAGCCGTCAACAAGTGTCTCCGGGAGAATGACCTCTACACCCCGACTGTTTTCCTGACCAAATGTCACAGAAATAGTACCCTGTACATAAGATGTATTGGCGTACAGGCTTGGGGTCAAGGATAAAGGATCCACCCGCATGCGGGGCAGATGTGTTTTTAATCCGAGGGGGGGGACCAGTTGTCACTGGTTGTGTCTCTCCCCCCAGTGCCGCGACTTTTGTGGCTTCTATGCAACATTTAGAGGAGAACGGAAGCTGGCCTGATTACTCCGGCATAACCCTGACGACCTCTCGGTGCAGGAACAGTAAGGGTGGTAGTAGAGGACCCACAGTCCCTTACATCTTGTCCAGGCCTACTTTGCAGGGGGTATTACATTCTGCCTTGCAACAGGTGAATTAAGGGTCTGGCTATTATAGACCACATTCTCGAGGATCGGGGCTTTCAGAATCAGCGGCAATTCCCTTGATTCATACAAGAGAGCTGGCCTCCAGGACCAGATAGCCTACGGTCTGGAAGGCCCATGTTCCTGGTGTGAAACCAGATGGTGGCATCCGTGGAAGTTTGTCAAAGGTAAAATTCCTGCCTTCCTACATTTGGAAAGGAGACGGAGCTAGCCTTAAGTTATATCAAGGATCCGATCTCGGCCTTGCTTCCAAAGGTCGATTACTTCACACTCTTTGGTCCGGGCTGTTATGCACGTCACCCCTTGTATAAGTCCACCAGTTAGGTCGCCCTTGTGCTCAGAGGATTGGCTCTAGTTTTGTCGGCTTACAGGGTCAGCTCCTTGGGCCGATGCACCATATTTCCCTTCATCCTTTAACAAGGGAATTGGTGTTCTTGGTTGTGGTAGCCTCCAAGAGTTTCAGTATTGGCAACTTTCTTGGTATAGAGCCATACTCAATTATTCTTACAAGTAGAGTGATTTTCATCCTCACCCAACCTTATTTACTAGAAGGATCTAGTATTCATTTGAATCTAGATATTCTTACCTTCCCTTTTTTCAAAACCTTGTTTCACGGAAGGAAAGGTTATTGCTTTTCTCTCAATTGAGATGAGAGCAGTTAAATACCTATCTGAAGGTTTCAGATATAGAAAGCTGACGTTTTTATTGGGCTGCCAGAAGACCCTAGATGGGCAGGCAGTGTTCAGGTCAGCTATTAAAATGGTTACACTCTCTCTCTCGTTGGAGTAAGAAGGGTCTAGGCCTATCTGAAGCGGCTGCTCGGATACGGAAAACTGATGTTGTTGCGCTACCAGGAGGCCCCAGGAAAGGGCAGGCAGCGTCTAAAATCAACTGTTTTTAAGGTTGATTCATCAGGTTATTATTCAGGCTTGTGGTTAGAGTAGGATTCCCCCTGTTTTTTTGTGGGGGTGCTCCCTACCAGGATGGTAAGCGCTTTATGCGCAATGCATTTCCAAGCCTTTATGACGCAGATTTTCAAGGCCACAACTTGGTCATCTGTGCTTACGTTCACTAACTCCTATCAGGTGAACATAAGACGGCAAGAGGATGCAGCTTTTTGGCGCAGTATGCTGCAGGCAGCATTATAGGTCCTCACGTCTGATGGCGGTCTGCGTTGTTGGTGTCTCCCTCCCCTCAGTAAGCATTGCTTTGGGACATCCCACATAGTAATGAATATGCAGCTCTGTGTCCCGTGATGTACGATAAAGAAAATATGATTTTTATAACAGCTTACCTGTAAAATCCTTTTCTTGGAGTACATCACGGGACACAGAGCTCCCACCCCTCTTGTTTGGGGATATTGGGACACTTATTGCTTTGCTACAAAAACTGAGGAACTCCCAGTAGGGGAGGGGTTATATAGGGAGGGAACTTCCTGTTTAATTGATTACACCAGTGTCCATCACCTGAAGGTAGACTCTATAACCCACATAGTAATGAATATGCAGCTCTGTGTCCTGTGATGTACTCCAAGAAAAGGATTTTACAGGTAAGCTGTTATAAAAATCCTATTTTGCACGCATGCATTTGCCCGTATTTGCACATATTTACTGACCGGCAATGCAATTTTTTTTAAAACTGATCAATGCACAGCACTTGGCACAAGCATTTTAGATCAGTAAAAAAAAAATTGTATGCCTGAAAACTTATTTTTTTTCAGGCAGCAGTGTGCAAGGATTCGGCTTCATGTACACTGCAGCTGCTAAACTTACGTATAGGAGCAGTTGGGCATTTTTTTCAGCAGCCCCAGAACTCTCATCAATGCTATCTTATGTGTACATGTACACTCAGGCGTTTTTTTGGAAGCAGATATATCGCGTTCAGGACTGTAGTTTACCAGCATTTCAAATGCTTGTAACTGTAAGATACTGTGTTAAGCTGCGTTTTCAGCCCATTGATTTGAAGTTGCATCCAGGTCAGATTTGTGCTTTGAAGATCTTGAAGGGGATCCCACGCCAAAATTTAAAAAAAGAAAACGGCTTGGGGCCCCCCCAAGATCCATACAAGGCCCTTTGAATTTGGTGTGGATCTTGAAAGGAAACCCTACGCCAAAATGTAATAAAAAATGGCATGGGTTCCCTGCCAAGACCATACCAGACCCTTCAGTCTTGAGGGGGAACCATGGCAAAAAAAAAAAAATGGCGTGGCCTTATCCAAACATGCAGCCCGGCAGATCAGGAAAGGGGGGGGGCAGCGCCCCCTCCTGGACTATACAATCCAATCAATGAATTCCTACTCCTAGGACATCCAATCAACAGGTAAAAGATTTCCACGAATACTAGGATACATAAAGGAATCTCCATTGTGTAGTAATCCAATATATTTGCTTATTAAAAAAGCAGTAAACTTACAGTTTAAAATCATGACAAACGGCTTCACATATAGTAGTACTTCCGGTCTACTATGTGACGCCGTTTGTCGTGATTTTTAACTGTACATTTACTGCCTTTTTAATAAACCAATATATTGAATTACTACACCACGTAGATTCCTTTATGTTGCATGTGAACGGTATATGGAGGGAAGTGAGGACCTGCCTAAGATATCAGTGGTATCCGTGGAAATCTTTTACCTGTCTGATTGGAGGTACCAGGAGTAGGAATTCATTGCTTGGATCTTTGAGTCACATATCACACAAGTCCAACTAGACCTGTAGGGGTCTTTATCTGAGGTGAGAGGCTGGAGCAAACCACTGGCGCACTACGGATGGTGGAAGTTGCATATAATCTGGATTTATTGGATTCGATCTTCCTTTCAAGCACTTTGATTCATTAACTTTTTCTGATTGAGCACTTTATTTATATGTTGCATTGTCACTTTAAATACTGTAGCACCTTTATGGTGTGTGAAGATTACGTTATTGGATGTTTATTTACTGCACTCTCACTTTTGTATTTTGCACTTTATGATCAATTGAAGATTAATTTGATGTTATTGCTCATTAAGTGAGCGCCACATATACGTATGCTTTAATATACTGACTCGGCTCATCCACGAGAAAGTGGTACTGTCCCGCCTTAGCAAGTCTGTTCTGATTGGGGAGAGCAAGGGAGCATAGTTACTAGTATATAATTGTGAGCATTGGGCTGGGAGGCGCATCTCCAAATATTTTAGGGAGGTATGACACCATTTGAAGGAAAAGGAGGTTTGTAACCGAGCACGCAAATCCGAGATAGTAGGCATTAGTGAACCCATCGGGACCTGGACTCTTTCCCTTAGGTAATTCCTTCATAACCAACGCTATCTCTGTCAGAGTGATAGGTTCATCCAATTGCTTACTGATTTGGGCCGTAAGCCGAGGAGACTGCGCCTCATCCAGATATTGCGAAAGAAGCTCTACTTTCTGGGTAGGCTTGGAACCAGCGAGTGTATCAGGGAGCTGGTTACGTTGAGCATAAAAAGGCTGGAAAGCTTCTGCCATTTTAGAGGATAGTACGACCAAGGGAACCTGAGATGGTGTGGAGTTTGTGGACATGTCCCAACGTACGTTGGCGCCAAAGAGCCCTAGCCAGCAGGCTCCCAAACTCATCTGGGGTCGTATACGGGTCTTTAGAAGACTAGAAAGTTCCTCCCTGGTGTTGTACAATGCTTATGTCTAAGTCCTGAAAGTAAAAATGAATCCGCGCAATAGGACCAAATATTGCCTGTGAGTGAGTATAGAGTTTTTATGCCCTTAATTAATTTAAGCAGCTGCCCCTACCTGATTTATTTCACCTAGGTGAGATAATGATTTGAGAGAGGATAGAAGTAGGAATGGCGCTAGCTTTTAAAGTGCAGTACTGATGTGGTAAATTGTGTTACAGGCGCCTGTACTTAATAGTGAAAAACGCAGTGACATATAATCAAATACAGGTAAATTGGTGCATTTTAATAAAAACTAATTTTGAAATTCTAGTACAGAAAGTAAAGGAAAATGCTGGTGATATCCAAAATGTGTGTGTAAATAGCTATGCGATTACGTAAAAATAGATGAATTAGATTGCTTTAGCAGCTGCGATAAAAACGCAGTTCCAAGTGATCCAAAAAAATATAATAAAATAGTGCACCTTAATAAAATCCTTGTGCTACAAAGGCTAGTGATATCCACTCCAAAGGTGTGAGAAATGACAAAGAAAAAATGACAAAGAAAAAATTAAGTGACAATTGTGATGCATTTGCCTATATGTCTCAGTTTAATGCTCCCTGCTAGCCATGTGTGTTAGAGGTAGAAAGGAATTTCATGTGTGATTCATTCCTCTAACAGGTTATTGAAGTGCTAATGTCCCCTCACTATTCTAAACGTTAATTGATCTATTGTGTTGTGTGAAGAAGATCTGTGTTTACCCTTAAAAGATGTGTATTGTATCATCAGGCTAAATGATTAGAGAAGTGGTATGTTAATTATTCTGATTGCTTCAGTGTAGTAATTAACTCCACTGATGTCTTTATCTAAAGAAATGTGTCTGCATGGTCGGCTCCGACTTGTCTCCTATAATCTGTATGGGAAACCCCACTGTGTGAGGGGGGGCGGAGATTTCACTGTTCCTAACAGGTTGTAACCACATATAAGCTGAGTTTTTGTGTCATTAAAGTCTCTTGTTCCAGCATTAAGCCTTGGCATGTGTGGCTTATTATGGCGATCCCAGGAGGGGATGTTCTTGTATGGGGAGAAGGGAATGCTTGACGGGGATATCATTCTAATACCGTCACAAATGGTGGCAGCAGTGGGATTTTCCCTTCTATTCCCCTTTACACCCGGATTCCAAGCAGACACTGGAAGAACTACTGGAAGTTCGTGGAAGGATTGCTAGCAACAAAACCAAGCGGGTCATCATAGCAGAATTAATGGAGCTAGACCAGGAGGACGGGATTGCAGCAACGCCAGCAGTACAAGAGATGGAGAGACCAGTGATTCAGGAGGAGTCACCAACCAACAAGCTAATGAGAGAGAAGCTAGCTTGGTTCGGTCCGAACCCAACGCCGGATGTGGTGCTGAAAGTGATGGACCTGTTAGTAAACGCAGAGCTACAGGATGCTAAACAAATAAGAGACGCAGAGCTACAGTTAAAACTGGCAGCAGTCCAACAAGCAGCCGCACATTCTCCAAACAGTGAGTACAGCACAGCAGACGCAAGGAAGATTCCGTTTAGCGCTTTTAAAGCTTTTGATGAAAAGGACTGTGAAATTGATAACTACCTGGCAGATTTTGAGAGACAATGTAACCTGCACCGAATAGCTAGAGGAGAGTGGGTTGCAATATTGTCAGGCAAACTGTCAGGCAAAGCTTCTGATGCTTTCCGGACCGTGCCAGATCAGGATATCCATAGCTACGCCAGGGTTAAAGAAGCGCTCCTGGCTCGTTATGCAGTAACCCCAGAGTCCCACCGACAGAAGTTCAGGGAGTCACGCAAAACCACGATAGACTCTTACGCGGAATGGGCTTGCCAGTTGTCCCTGTCGGCCTCTAACTGGGTTAACGGCAGCCAGGCCACCACCGCAGAGGACATTTTGCAACTAATGCTCCTGGAGCAATTTTACAATCACATCCAGACGGATGTCAAAGATTGGGTGAGAGATTGCAGGCCCAAGACTCTACCAGAGGCAGCGAAGTTGGCGGATGAATATGCGGATACTCGCAAGACAAACCAGGTCACACCACGGGTACAACCTCCACGACCAACGGTGCCCTCACACCCACCAGCCGCTAGATACCAACCTCCTAACAGACCGGTGACATCTAGCCCTCGCTATCCACGCCAGGAGGACAACGAACAACGCTGCTTCCGGTGCAAACAGCTGGGTCACTTCAAGCAGAATTGCCCCATGAACGACAACACCAGGTCAAATTGGTCTCAACCTGGGTACCGCCCACCAGCAGCAGCCCATTGTGTAGACTCGGCTTGGGATCTCCAGGAGCTGGGTCCGGAAGAACCATTGGACACCATTTACGAAGTCCTCACGGTACAATCTGGTATTACGGACAACAGGAAACACCATTGTCAGCTGGTCATGGGCGACAGCCATGAGCCGGAGGGGCCCTGGAGGGAGCTGGGCAGAAAGAGGCACCGCCGGCTACCCCCCAAGAAGAAGAGGTCCTGGAAGCCGTATAACAAGCTGACCTGGGAGGAGAAGAAGCGACTGGAGGAGAGGGAGTCGCAGTGGGCGTCCCAGATGCGGGCCGAGATGTTCGCCAAGGGCCCACCGGTGGCCCCTTACACCACCACCCAGTTCCTGATGATGAAGGACCACGTGGAGAGCCTGCAGGACATGAGCAAGCAGGAGCTGATCCGTGAGGACATAGAGCTGGAGGAGTGCATAAGCCGCATGGAGGAGGAGAACAACCACCTGAGGTCACAGCAGGCTGACCCCCCCAGGCTCCATGAACTGGAGATGGAGCTGGAGAAGCTCAAAGAGGAGAACCGGCGGCTGCGGAGGGAGCAGAGGGTGGCTGACCCTATGGGGCACTGATCCCCCCCCCGAACTCTGAGCACCACTGCTACAGCATTTCAACAAATATAACTTTTTCTTTTTATGAATCTCCTGTGATTGTCACTTCAGAGCCATAACCTGCCCCCTCCCATAGCGGGACACCTAGATGGCGGCGCACAGACCCATTCGCCGTCTTCACACTGACTTCTGGTGACTCTGCAGATCGCACAAAGACTTGGGGACTGACCGGCGTGTGATCTGACGACCCGGTGGCATACCTGAGTCGGAAGCAGTTGCCAAGGGAGGTCAGTCACGCCAAACGGAGTTAACCTCGGACTAAAAGCTCTGAACCCGTCAACCCTACTGGACCAGGAAAGGTCCAACCGGGTTTGCCGGAGCAGGGAGAAAAAGGGGGGCCATTGTGATGCATTTGCCTATATGTCTCAGTTTAATGCTCCCTGCTAGCCATGTGTGTTAGAGGTAGAAAGGAATTTCATGTGTGATTCATTCCTCTAACAGGTTATTGAAGTGCTAATGTCCCCTCACTATTCTAAACGTTAATTGATCTATTGTGTTGTGTGAAGAAGATCTGTGTTTACCCTTAAAAGATGTGTATTGTATCATCAGGCTAAATGATTAGAGACGTGGTATGTTAATTATTCTGATTGCTTCAGTGTAGTAATTAACTCCACTGATGTCTTTATCTAAAGAAATGTGTCTGCATGGTCGGCTCCGACTTGTCTCCTATAATCTGTATGGGAAACCCCACTGTGTGAGGGGGGGCGGAGATTTCACTGTTCCTAACAGGTTGTAACCACATATAAGCTGAGTTTTTGTGTCATTAAAGTCTCTTGTTCCAGCATTAAGCCTTGGCATGTGTGGCTTATTATGGCGATTCCAGGAGGGGATGTTCTTGTATGGGGAGAAGGGAATGCTTGACGGGGATATCATTCTAATACCGTCACAACAATAATTATAAATAAATACAAATAAAAATTAGAAAAAGTGCTTCATGCTTTTGTGAACGTCTAGTTCTATGCTTCGACACAGTGATCCACTCCAATCTGTGCTCCTATATGGACCGCACTCACCAGATTTGTGCCCCCTCTTGGGGTTTGCAGCATTCACAGTGTATGCCACTGTGCAGCACTCTGGCAAAGGCACGTCCTGCTGTGGTCCTGGTGGTGCTCTCAGTGTTTATCCCATATACAGGAAAAAGAAGGAAGGGGTCCCAAGATAGTGTAGTACCGTTTAAAAATGCAGCTTTTATTGGTAAAAGACAAATGGGTACTCACAATTTTGTTGAAATGACAGAGCATTACTTTAGCATGCAGAAAACGGAAGTGTTGTGGCGTTCTGTCGGATCGCTCAACCGGTTTCGTCGACCTGACTTCATCTGGAGCGCAGTCAGGTCGACGAAACCGGTTGAGCGATCCGACAGAACGCCACAACACTTCCGCTTTCTGCATGCTAAAGTAATGCTCTGTCATTTTTAACAAAATTGTGAGTACCCATTTGTCTTTTACCAATAAAAGCTGCATTTTTAAACGGTACTACACTATCTTGGGACCCCTTCCTTCTTTTTTCCTGTATATGGGATAAACACTGAGAGCACCACCAGGACCACAGCAGGACGTGCCTTTGCCAGAGTGCTGCACAGTGGCATACACTGTGAATGCTGCAAACCCCAAGAGGGGGCACAAATCTGGTGAGTGCGGTCCATATAGGAGCACAGATTGGATTGGATCACTGTGTGAAGCATAGAACTAGACGTTCACAACTGCATGAAGCACTTTTTCTAATTTATATTTTTATTTATTACATTTATTTATAATTGTCACTTAATTTTTTCTTTGTCATTTCTCACACTTTTGGAGTGGATATCACTTGCCTTTGTAGCACAAGGATTTTATTAAGGTGCACTATTTTATTATTTTGTTTTTGGATCACTTGGAACTGCGTTTTTATCGCAGCTGCTCAAGCAATCTAATTCATCTATTTTTACTTAATCGCATAGCTATTTACACACACATTTTGGATATCACCAGCATTTTCCTTTACCTTCTGTACTAGAATTTCAAAATTAGTTTTTATTAAAATGTATCAATTTACCTGTATTTGATTATATGTCACTGCGTTTTTCACTATTAAGTACAGGCGCCTGTAACACTATTTACCACATTAGTACTGCACATTAAAAGCTAGCGCCATTCCTACTTCCATCCTCTCTCTTATGTCTAAGTCCTGCCACCCGAAATTTAAATTCGCCATTATGTGATTTCTTTAGCCTGGAGCCCTGGGAAATCAATTACCTCCAAACCAATGCTCTGTGCCCCTCCCATACTGATGCTATCCCCGTCTCCCCCTGGAAAATGTTCTGCAAAATACAGGGAAATGGTGTTGGAGCTCTGTTCCAGCGCGACTGCATAATCTAACAAGTTCTCATTTAAATACCAGGTTCACTGTCCTGCATCTGGGGATGGGGGAGATGGAGATAGGAGCATCATCAGAAATGGAGAGCGATCAGATTCACACACTTGAGAGAGACTCCAGGAAATATTAATCCACCAACAGGAGATCAATGGAAATATTTTTTAATATCACTGCATGCATTCTAGAGTGATATATCTGTGCCTCATCATTGGCTCAGGCTTGGTTCATACTAGTATTTAAGTATTTCAAGGGAAGCGTGTCCAAAATGGCGGAGTAAATCGTGCATCCCGGGACTCTGCTAGAGACGGATCCATTTTTTCTCCTAGCCTGGGGATCCCTCCCTGTACGCCCACTAGTTCCGGCTCCTATGCCTCATAAATCGTCCAACCACATGAGGTGAGGAAAGAAGCTTTGATTTTTCCCTGTGTATGGCTGATCCTCCCTGTTCGGAGTCACGCGTGGCAGGAAACTCAGAGGAGCTCCAATATGGCCACCCAAACAGATCCTGTGGACGACGTTGCTGCTTCTTCCCAATGCACTCAAATCCACGTGGTTTCCTCCAGTGAGATGCGGAGGGTTGGCACTGCCCAATTTCCTGGTATTTCACTGGGCTGCTTTCCGGTCACAGTCTGCTGGTGGTTTGTTAACTCTTGAACCAACGCAGCAGTGTGCTTGGAGGCCACGATTCTTGGCTCTCTTAAAGAGCTCAGAGATTTGGTATATAGAGGCCCTAAGGCATACACTGTCCTTCCGCATCCAACCAGGACGATGCTCAGGGTGTGAGTCTTTGCTGAAGGCGATTCCAGGTCAATGGTCCCCTTATCACCCATTATGGGGCAACCCTAAGCTTACGAACTGCAGATCGATTCCGGATCCTCACATCTGGGCAAGATAAAACATCAAAGCACTGCGGAATATTATGCCTATGGGCAGGTTACTGTAATTTAGGGACATCTCCAGTACATTTTGGTTACGTGGATGGATTTTCTTTAGCTATCTACAGCTGCAGTATGCTGCCCGCGCTCAATTCTCACAGCCCCCCCGTACTGGCTATGGATCCCATTGAGGAGCTCTTAGCTCAGGAATCTCTGCCTAAACCCCTTTCCTCCCTCTACCTAGCGCTTCTTAGCCTTGGTTCCCCTAAGTTGGAAAGGTTATGGGAGGCTTGGAAGGAGGATATCTCCTCCTTGATTAGGGAGCATTGGGAGGACTGCTTTTGACAACAGCTCTAAATTGGTAATTTCCTTCAGAGACAAGCTTATTCAAACTAAATTCCTTCATAGGGTGTATTACACTCCGCAGAGATTGTACAGACTTTATCCTCAAACGGACCCAGTTTGTGTGTGTTGCCACTCTGATACAGAGACTTGCTTCCATATGTTCTGGAGTTGTCCTAGGGTGACACGTTCTGGACATAGGTCTTTGAGGTAATGAATACCTGCCTACAACTGTCTCTTACGATTTCTCCTGAACTGGCATTTTTGGGTATACAGGATGATGATCAGAGGTCTCGTTGTACCAAACTCTTGATATCGTACCTTCTTTACTGTGCTAAAAAAGCAATCTTGTGTAAATGGAATGCTTCTACCCCCCATCTGTGGTTTCATAAGAAAACTCAATGCTGTATTGCCGATGTACAAATTGACTTGTATGAATAGGAAATGCCCTAAGAAATGTGATAGGGTTTGGCAGCCATGGACAGCATAAGTGGTGAATTAATCCTTTTGTTTAGCTGTCCTGGTCTAACAGATAAAAGCGGGCTCTTAAACAGGCTCGTATTGGTACCAGTAATTTCCCCCTTGGATTATGTTATTTCTATTTCTGTGGATTCCATGTATTCTTGACTACACTGTACCTGTATGACTGTTTGTTACATGGTTACTCTCTCACACTCTGTCATTTGTGTGCCTGTATAATGCTGCTATAGTCAATAAACTACCATTCTGTTTGTTAAAAAATAAATCAAAGGATATATATTTTGCACCTGATTAGCAGTCTAAGTGCAGAGCCAGTCTCCTGAGTGCTGGTGTTCTGGTCAGTTCACTAGACTTATGGACTATAATGATTCCAGGACTATGTCTGGTATAGACTGACTGCCAGCCTGAAATTACCACCTTGGAACTTTTATACTGCACAATTATTGTGGAAGATTATTATTATTATTATTATTATTATTATTATTATTATTATTAGTAGTAGTAGTAGTCCTTGTCATTCTATGGACTGTTTTCTGTTAGAACCATAGTGGTTGGTGATGTTTCATTTTTGGTTGGAGAGTCCACTTACCGTTAAGTAAATTATTATTTATCTATGATATAAATTTTCTATGGAATTTATGTTTCAGATTTTATGGACTTTCAACTTGTGCTAAATCTTTAAGCCTTATACCGCGTACACACGGTCATTTTTCGGCTTGTAAAAAACAAAGTTTTTCAGCCTCTAGAAAAAACGAAGTTTTTTCCAACTTCATCATTAAAACTACATTGCCCACACACGATCGTAAAAAAAAAATGCTCTAGCAAAGCGCGGTGACGTACAACAGCACTATAAAGGGGAAGTTCAATGCGGATGACACCAGCCTTGGGGCTGATTTCGTGTTACCGCGTGTTTGTAAAAGTTTGGAGAGAGACGATTCACGCTTTTCAGTCTTCCTGCTTTAAAGATAGTTTTCTGGTGTTCAGTTTGTGCTTGTGGGTTCGTATCTGACTTTCTGTGCTTGTAGTCAGTTCGTATCTGTTTTTGCAGTGCGTTCTTGTCCGCTCGTTACTGTTTTTCAGGTCGTTCTTCAGAAGCCTTGCTGTTCTTTAGTGCGTTTTTAGTTCGTTCTGATAAGAAGACCGTTTTCTAGCCATGTTGCGGGTACGTTCTCATCGCCGAGATCATGCTGTGCTCTGTGCTGGGATTTCTGCTTTATCCCGGCTCCGGTCCATGAACAAGGCGTGGAGGAATTTGTGGGCCAAGAATTGGTTGCGCCGTAGGAACCAGTTCTCTCATATGCCTCTGCTGTGGGAGATCCAGGAAAATAACCCTGAGGATTTCAGGAATTTTCTGAGGATGTCTGATGCCGTCTTCCAGCAGCTCTTGGCTTCGGTGTCTCCGTATATCACCAGGCAGGACACCGTTATGCGGGAAGCCATCACCGCTGAGCAGAGGCTAGTTGCCACGTTGCGATACCTGGCAACAGGGAGAAGCTTTCAGGACTTGAAGTTCTCGACAGGAATCTCCCCCCAGGCTCTGGGGGTCATAATCCCGGACTCCTGTTCTGCTATCATACAGGTCCTGCAGGAGGACTATATTAAGGTAAGATTTGTCTCCTTTAACCTCACAATCTATGCTTGCTAATGTTATTTTTTTTTAAATCAGTCTCTAATTAACATGTTTGTAATATGCTGTGAATGTCCCCTTTGTCCCCATGCATGCTGTAAGCTTTTTATGCTCCTTTTTTGGCCTACATGCACATTTCCAATAGCCAACCTCTCCAACATTCTATCCTGGGCCCAAACACACCTTTTTTTTTTTTTTTCTTTTCTAAAGTGTATTTTGTGCGTGTACTCGAGAGAGGAGCCGGACTGCAGGAGTTGGGAGTAGGCAGGCCTCCCCCAGAGGCAATCTGCCATCTTTCTCCATGCCCCGGGTGGCAATGGCGGGTGTGTGAGGGGGTCCTCCCACACAGCCCGCCCTACCTGCTCCGCTTTGAAGCCCAACGGGGCAGAGGGACTCCCTATAAGGGAGTGAGAGGATTAGCCCGCTCAACCAGCCCCATTAGTCCTTCGCCTCTCTTTTAGAGACCGCGTGGTCAAAGTGCGTGTGTTAACCCAATTTAGAGTGCGTGTGTAGGTGTGGTGGTTTTTGTGGGAGGGGGGTGGGCGTACTAAGCACAGGCTTACCTTGCATAGCACACCCACCGGGAGCCGGGCTGAGACCACCAAACTCAATTCACATGAAGCCGAGACCGGGATCCGAACCTCTAGCTGCAGAGGTGAATGGCTTGTCAGCACAGTGCCAATCGCGTTGAGCCACCGCAGCTCCCCTCACCTAGCCTAGTCACTTCCCAAAGTATTGTGTCTGCTCCATTGTAGTGCTCCATTTGGTGTCTCCCTATATCACAAAGTATTTTGTCTGCTCCATTGTAGTCCCTGCCCAACCCCCCCCCCCCCAAATGTGTGCATTTAAAATGTTTTGGGGAATTCAGACAGAGTGCTAGATCCTTTTTATTTTTGAGGTCCCCAACTCATCTTAAACCCCCTCCCAAAAAACATAATTTTTTGGGCCATCAGAGGTGGTGATGAATCCGATTTAGTGATCCATTATTTTTTTGGCTCTTAAAATACTCCTTTAAATTAATGATATCCTGTTGTTTTTGGCAAGAATGTTTTTGGATAATCTGATTGCAATGTTTGTTTAAATTATTTTTTTTTTCTCTCCACAGTTCCCTACCACGCCACAGGAATGGCAGACTGTGGCATCGGAGTTCGCGCAGCATTGGAACTTTCCAAACTGCGGAGGAGCCATTGATGGCAAGCACGTCCGCATCCTGCCACCACCCCGTTCGGGATCCTTTTACTTTAACTACAAAGGGTTCAACAGTGTTGTGCTGATGGCGGTGGTGTCGGCTAATTCCAAATTTTTATTTATGGATGTGTGGAAAAATGGGCGGATGTCTGATGGCGGGGTCTTTGCCCAGACCGAGTTCGCCCAACGGCTTCAGTCGGATGACCTGGGATTGCCACCTGCAGAGAACAATGAAGATGGACTACCGTTCGTCTTTGTTGCTGACTAGGCGTTTTCACTGGTTCCCCACCTGATGAGGCCTTTTCCCCAATGAACCCTCACCCCTGAGAGGAGGGTTTTTAACTATAGGCTGGCCAGAGCCAAACGCCTTTGGCATCATGGCCAGCCGGTTCCGATTTATTTATTACCGCCATCAACCTGGCGGAATACAAATCGAACCACGTCATCATTTGTTGCATTTTACACAATTATTTAAAGAGACATTCATCAAATTATCTAACCATTGTGCCTGATGAGGCCATTGAACAACTTCCATTGGCGGCCCATGAGGCTGGCCCTACAGGCTTGTCCCCCCAAAGCGCCCATGCTGTGCGCCAAATATATGTTGAATATTTTATGGGTAGGGGGGCCATTGCAATGCCTGATCTTTCTTGAAATAAAAATTTATTTTCTCTTTCGTTCATAGACGGACACAGCCTCCATTGACCTTAGGGTTATGCTTCTTCCTACCAGGAGATTTAGGCAGAATTCTACAGCACTTAAGGTGTTAAAAACTTTCCTTCATGCCGCTCCTCCCAGGGGGCGTGGCTCCCCCAGGCATAACCCACACCCTGCTCCAGCAGCTTCAGTTTGTTTCTGCCTAACCGTCTGGAGAGTCAGGCTCTCTCTGGAGTCCTGGACTCTGGAGTTTTTTCTTGCAATTTTTTTTGCATCTTGCGAGTTTTTTCCTCGCTTTTTTATTTTATTTTTATTTTTGAATCCTGCGATTCTTCTATCAACAGCCGACTGGGTGACAGGCTGGGTCCTCGACCCTTGTAGTCCCCCCAGGTTCGGCCTTCGAGCGTGTGCCGGCACTCAGCTCCGCTTTGGGACGTCCACGACAGGCCCCGTTGCTCCAGGGGCGGCCGGGGAACTTTGGTTCTAGGGCACACATATGACCGGTCTCTATGGCCTTGTCACAGTGTGTCTGGCTGACAACAATGCCGTTCGTGGACGTTGGTGCTGTCTGGGATACCTCCAGCCGGGTAGTCGCAGGACAGGTAAGTAGTGGCCCCTTACTCAGGTAAGTGGTCTGGCTGGAATGTTTTCCCTTGGGAGGTCGACTGAGGGTTTTTTCCCTGCTTTCCTCTCTCCCTTATTCCTTCCCTCCTTTCCCCTTTGGGTGACGGCTGTGCAGGGTTTTTTTTTTCTCTGGGGCTCATTTTTTTTCACCCGGGTATGGCTGGGGCTGTTCTGTGTCGCTGCAGGGGACTGTGGTGGTCATTCTGGGCATTTTTGTGTGTGCTGTGTGCGGTTTTAGTGTACTGTCTTTTTTGGGTACACTGTCTTTTTAAAACTGCGCCATGGCGGCCATTTTGACGGAGC
Source organism: Rana temporaria (assembly GCF_905171775.1). Classification (NCBI taxonomy): domain Eukaryota; kingdom Metazoa; phylum Chordata; class Amphibia; order Anura; family Ranidae; genus Rana; species Rana temporaria. The sequence continues at coordinate 112,991,564 of NC_053495.1, read as the reverse complement.
CGCACTTGTGTTATTCGGCGGCCTTTTTCTTGTGGCCGGCGCCGTTTTCAGCACTAGTTCGGCCTCTAGTGGCCGTTTCGGCAGGGAAAAAAGACCGCGAATCCTCTGAGGGGACAGACGCAGCGCTGCAGCTTCTCCTCAGCACACACTTGTCCTTCACAGACCGCGCTGTACCAGGGGGGTGGTGAGTCTCAGGGGGCCCCATACTGTGCTCTAGCGGCCGGGAGGTGACCTGTGGGGGACTTTTTTCCTGCCATTGGCAGTGGGGGTGACACGGCAGCTGCAATATGGAGCCTAAATCAGGCCACTCATTCCTCACAATGCCGGAATTAACCCTTAGCGCCCCTTCCCCTGCCACATCTGTTGAGTCGGTGTCGGCTGTCCTGGAGTCTTTTCTCACCAGGTTTGAAGCTGCCAGTGCTCGGTTGGGGGGTAAAAAGCGCCCCCCCCCCCCCCGGAGGCTGTTTCTGGGGATATCTCTGACGCAGAATCTGATAACGCTGTTGCTGCTTCTGGTTCTGTCATGTCAGAGGATGCGGGCTTAACCCACATGGACAGCGAGGATGACTCTGCTGCGGAGTCTGCTGACAAGGAATTTGTTGGAGCTCTTATTACTGCGGTACGTGAGACTCTTCATTTAGAGGATGTGGCGGAGTCACCAGCGGTGTCAGTCCCTTTTGGATTCCGCAAACCACCGCGTACCGCTAAGGTATTCCCCTGTGTTCCTTATTTGGACAATATGTTATATAAGGAATGGGATACACCGCAAAAGGCTTTTACTGTTCCTAAAAGCTTTGCTACCCGTTACCCCCTGGAGGAGGACTTTTTAAAAAAGTGGGTCACTCCTCCGTCGGCGGACCCTCCTGTGTCCAGACTGAGTAAGGCTACTACGTTGCCTGTGGAGGGGGCTCCTGCTTTCAAGGACCCCGCTGATAGGAGAGTGGAGGCCGTGGCCCGCTCCCTGTTCTCGGTGGTGGGTTCGGCGGTAAGGCCGGCTCTGGCCGGAGCCCTGGTTGCTCAGACGCTAACTGAAAGGGCGAAGCTCCTGCTGCAGGAGCTGGAGGTCCAAGGTGCTTCCGAGTCCTCTAGGGACCTGGCTGAACAATTGATTCAGGGTCAGAAGTTTCTCTGTGAGGCGGCTATGGATTTGATTCCTTTGCTTTCCAGGGCTTCTGTCTACGCAGTGGTTCTGCGCCGCCTTATATGGCTGAAGTGCTGGTTGGCTGATCAGTCCTCAAAAAAGGCCTTGGTAGATTTGCCCTTTAAGGGCGGACGGCTTTTTGGGGCATCCCTGGATGACATCATTAAGGATGCCACTGGAGGTAAGAGCACCTTGCTCCCTCAGTCGGGGAAGGGTAAGGAACCTCGCCGCAAGCAAGGTCCTACTTTTACTACCCCTAAGCGTTTTTTTCGTGCGCCCAGCGCGGCTGGAAAAGGTCCGCAAGGTGCAAAAGCCCCTGCTGCCGGGCGTAAGCGCCCCTGGTTCAACAAACCAAACAAGCCTGCGGACAAGCCTGCTTCCGCATGAAGGTCTGCCCCCGCCCGGGTCTCGGGTGGGGGGACGGCTTCACAACTTCGCGGATCGGTGGAACTCTCTTCTGACCGACCGTTGGGTTTGCGAGGTGGTCGCCTCGGGGTACAAGATAGAGTTCCTCTCTTGTCCCCCAAACAGATTTTTTCCATCCAACCTCCAGCTTCCTCCGGATCGTCGGCTAGCCCTGTCCTGGGCTGTCCAGGATCTTCTGGACAGGGGGGTGGTTGTGCCGGTTCCCTCGCTGGAACGGTTTCGGGGGTTCTACTCCAATCTGTTTGTGGTCCCCAAGAAGGGAGGGGTTCGCCCTGTCCTGGACCTAAAGGCCCTCAACTCCTTTGTCAAGGTGCAGCGATTCAGGATGGAGTCGGTCCGTTCTATCATAGCGGCCCTCCACCAGGGGGACTTCTTGGCGTCCTTGGACATCATGGACGCATACCTGCATGTCCCCGTTTGCACAAGCCACCAAAGGTATCTGCGCTTTGCGATCGGGGAGGACCACTATCAATTCGTGGCCCTCCCGTTCGGGCTGGCGTTGGCACCACGGGTGTTCACCAAGGTGCTCGCGCCGATCCTGGCCTTGCTAAGGCAGCGAGGGATCGCTATCGTGGGATACCTGGACGACCTTCTCCTGAGAGCTTCTTCAGGCTCAGAGTTAGAGGAGGACGTGTCCATCACGTGTCGGACTCTGCAGGAGTTCGGCTGGCTTCTGAATCTCAAAAAATCAGTGTTGGTTCCGTCCCAGAGGCTGGAACACCTGGGGTTGGTTTTGGATTCGGGGGAGGCAAAAGTGTTCCTCCCATCGGAAAAACTGTGGACTCTGCAATCTGCAGTGAGACAGTTGTCGACCCAGAAGTGGTCGTCTCTTCGCTTCTGCATGCGGGTTCTGGGTCTGATGGTGGCCTCCTTCAAGGCGGTTCCGTATGCCAATTCCACACCAGGGTACTACAGAAGGAGATTCTGTCACGATGGGACAGGGTCCCATCTTCTCTGGATCGCCAGATCCGGTTGAGCCATCTGGCCAAGTCTTCCCTGGCATGGTGGCTGACGTCTCTGGTGCTTCGGTCCGGGAAGTCTTTTCTTCCGTGCCGCTGGACAGTGGTCACGACGGACGCCAGCCTCTTCGGCTGGGGGGGCGTCTGGGGCACCCAGTCAGCCCAGGGGCGCTGGACTCGGGAGGAGTCCCGCCTGCCGATCAATATCCTGGAGCTCCGAGCGATCAAGCTGTGCCTTGTCAGGTGGTCCCTGGAGCTGCAGGGCCGTCCTGTCAGGATCCAGTCCGACAACGCCACGGCCGTGGCGTACGTCAATCATCAGGGCGGCACAAGGAGCTCGGCCGCGGCGACGGAGGTCGCTCACATACTTCGGTGGGCCGAAAGGTCCGTTCCGGCCCTGTCGGCGGTATACATTCCGGGAGTTCTGAATTGGCAAGCCGACTTCCTAAGTCGCACGACTCTGGATCAAGGGGAGTGGTCTCTCCACCCGGAGGTGTTTCAGATCCTGTGCCAAAAATGGGGCACTCCAGACGTGGACCTTCTGGCGTCCCGTCTCAATCGGAAGGTGCCACGGTTTGTGGCCAGGTCAATGGACCCGTGGGCAGACGCGTCAGACGCGTTGGTGGCTCCCTGGGGTCAATATCACCTGATTTACGCCTTCCCTCCTCTAAGGCTCCTACACCGCCTGCTGCGCAGGGTGGAAGCCGAAGGGATTCCAACGATCCTGATCGCCCCAGATTGGCCGCGTCGCTCTTGGTACGCGGACCTGGTACGTCTGGTGGCAGACGCCCCCTGGCGCCTGCCTCTGAGGGAAGATCTCCTGTCTCGGGGCCCGATCTTCCATCCTGCTTTACGGTCACTGGCTTTAACGGCGTGGCTGTTGAGAACCAGGTACTGAAGGACCGGGGCCTGTCGGGCCCGGTAATCTCTACCATGATGCGTGCACGGAAGTCCACTTCTCGAAAAATGTACCATCGTACATGGAAAGCATACATCTCTATGTGTGAGGAGATGAAGTGGCACCCCCGTACTTACGTGGTGTCCCGGATCCTGCTGTTCCTACAGCGGGGAGTGGACCAGGCTCTTGCCTTGAGCACGATCAAGAGTCAGATTTCTGCTCTGGCTGTTTATTTTCAGCGTCCCGTGGCAGCGCACTCCTTGGTTCGCACGTTAGTGCAGGGGGTCCGGCATGTGGCCCCCCCGGTGCGCCCTCCGCTACCTTCTTGGGACTTGAACTTGGTCCTCTCGGCGCTTCAGCGTGCCCCCTTTGAGGACATTCGGGAGATCCCCTTGCTGACTTTGTCGCAGAAGGTGGTCTTTCTGGTAGCTATTACCTCTATCAGACGAGTGTCTGAACTGGCGGCCCTGTCTTGCAAGGCCCCCTACTTGGTCATCCATCAGGATAAGGCGGTGCTGCGCCCGCAAAGGTCGTTTCGGCCTTTCACATTAACGAGGACATTGTTGTTCCATCATTATGTCCTCAGCCAAAGAACCCGAAGGAAGCCGTTTTTCATTCTCTGGATGTGGTTTGGGCCCTTCGAGTTTACTTGTCGGCGACAGCTCCGTTCCGGAAGTCGGATTCGCTGTTCGTGTCTGTGTCCGGTCCCAGTAAGGGCCTGGCAGTCTCGTCGGCCACCATTTCCAGGTGGATCCGACAGGTTGTGCTTCAGGCCTACGCCCTGAAGGGGCGGGCGCCTCCCTTTCGGGTCACGGCGCATTCGACCAGGGCGATTGGAGCCCCCTGGGCTTTCCGACACCAAGCCTCTGTGTTACAGGTGTGTAAGGCTGCGACCTGGTCGTCGGTCCACACTTTTTCAAAGTTTTATAAGGTGGATGCGAGTGCATCTTCTGATGCCTCATTCGGCCGCAGGGTGTTACAGGCGGCAGTTTAAGGTTGGAGTTCCTCCGTTGAGTAACTCCGGTTTTGTTTGGGGTGTAACCTGTTGTTTGCTGTGTGGTTTTTTCCCACCCCTCGTTTTTTGACACTGCTTGGGGACGTCCCTAAGGTCAATGGAGGCTGTGTCCGTCTATGAACGAAAGAGAAAAAAGGATTTTTGTACTCACCGTAAAATCCATTTCTCTGAGTTCATAGACGGACACAGCACCCACCCCTCCTTGGTTTGTACTGCTTGTTACGAACTGAAGCTGCTGGAGCAGGGTGTGGGTTATGCCTGGGGGAGCCACGCCCCTGGGAGGAGCGGCATGAAGGAAAGTTTTTAACACCTTAAGTGCTGTAGAATTCTGCCTAAATCTCCTGGTAGGAAGAAGCATAACCCTAAGGTCAATGGAGGCTGTGTCCGTCTATGAACTCAGAGAAATGGATTTTACGGTGAGTACAAAAATCCTTTTTTTGAATGAAAAAGTCTGTTATTTTTTTTTTTTTTTCTAATTTGGGTTTATTTTATCTTTCTTCTAGGTTATCCTAGTGACATTGTAGTGCCATGTGTATTTTCCTTTAATAAATACCCATCCATTGTCAATGTAAACACCACAAATATTTATTCTTTTAGGCAGCATTGATATAAGAAGCCACAAATTGTTGAGGATAAAACATTTTTTATTGTTTCACATTTTAAATGTTTTTTTTTTGTATTAATTTTTTTTTGTTAACCACTTCAGCCCCGAACCTCATTGCTGGTCAATTACCGGGCCCCTTTTTGTGATTCGGCACTGCTTCGCTTTAACTGACAATTGCACGGTCGTGCGACGTGGTTCCCAAATAAAATTGGCATCCTTTTTTTCCCACAAATAGAGCTTTCTTTTGGTGGTATTTGATCACCTCTGTGGTTTTTATTTTTTGCACTATAAACAAAAATAGAGCGACAATTTTGAAAAAAAAACATTTTTTGCTATAATAAATATCCCCAAAAATATATAAAAAAAATGTTTTTTTTCCTCAGTTTAGACCGATACGTATTCTTCTACATATTTTTCGTAAAAAAAATAGTTTTATGGCATTTTTATTCATTATTTTTTTTTTTTTTTTTTTACTAGTAATGGCGGTGATCAGCGATTTTTTTTTTTTTTTTTTTTTTTTTTTTTTTTTTTTATCGGTACTGCGACCTTATGGCGGACACTTTTGACACATTTTTGGGACCATTGGCATTTTTATTGCGATCAGTGCTATAAAAATGCATTGATTACTATAAAAATGCCACTGGCAGGGAAGGGGTTAACACTAGGGGGCGAGGAAGGGGTTAAGTATGTTGCCTGGCTGTGTTCTAACTGAAGGAGGGGGTGGACTGACTTGGTGAAATGACTGATCGCTGTTCATACATTGTATGAACAGACGATCCGTCATTTCTCCCCCTGAACGGACCGGGAGCTGTGTGTTTACATACACAGCTTCCGGTTCTTGCTCTGTAACTAGCGATCGCGGGTGCCCGGCGGTGATCGCGCAGGCCGGGCATGCGCGTCAGCACCAGGGGCGAGCGCGCCCCTATTGGCTAAGACGCGAGATGACGTATAGCAGGGATATGCAATTAGCGGACCTCCAGCTGTTGCCAAACTACAAGTCCCATGAGGCATAGCGAAACTCTGACAGCATCAAGCATGACACCCAGAGGCAGAGGCATGATGGGACTTGTAGTTTGGCAACAGCTGGAGGTCCGCTATTTGCATATCCCTGCGTATAGCTACGTGATCTCGCGCAGCCGAGCCGACCTGCCGCCGTATAACTGCGGCAGCTGGTCGGCAAGTAGTTACATTTTTTTTTTTTTGGGGGGGGGGGGGGATATATATTTTTTTTATAATATTCCAGAAATGTTTGATTTGCAACCAAATATTTATTTTTTTATTTATTTTTAGAATAAAAATTTTTGTTTTTTCTGGTTAAACACATGAACAATGTCACTTTTTTCGTTTGTCATTGTTCATGCGTTTTAGCATGTAAAAAAAAAAATTATCCGAACTTTTTTTTTTTACTTTTAAATTTTTTAATTTTACTACTATGGCGGGGCATCGATCGAGTGATCCCTTTTATTAGGGAGACTCGATCGATGATGTCAGTCCTACAGCCATACCCCCCTACAGTAGTAAACACACACTAAGTGAACACTAAATGTTACAGCGCCCCCTGTGTTTAACTCCCAAACTGCAACTGTCATTTTCACAATAAAGAATGCAATTTAAATGCATTTTTTGCTGTGAAAATGACAATGGTCCCAAAAATGTGTCAAAATTGTCCGAAGTGTCCGCCATAATGTCGCAGTCACGAAAAAATCGCTGATCGCCGCCTTTAGTAGTAAAAAAAATAAAAATGCAATAAAACTATCCCCTATTTTGTAAACGCTATAAATTTTGCGCAAACCAACCGATAAACGATTATTGCGATTTTTTTTTTTTACCAAAAATAGGTAGAAGAATACATATCGGCCGAAACTGAGGGAAAAAAATGTATATATGTTTTTGGGGGATATTTATTATAGCAAAAAGTAAAACATATTGAATTTTTTTTAAAATTGTCGCTCTATTTTTGTTTATAGCGGAAAAAGGGATGCCAATTTTGTTTGGGAGACACGTCGCACGACCGTGCAATTGTCTGTTAAAGCGACGCAGTCCCGAACTGTAAAAACCCCTTGGGTCTTTAGGCAGCATATTGGTCCGGGGCTTAAGTGGTTAATAACCAAAAAAGAAGAGCTACATTAAAAGATTTTAAATATGCAGAAAACTTTTTAGACGCAGATCTGGCTTCAAAAAAACAATAATATTCATGAGATAACAATAAATTATAAAGTAACAAGCTTGTCATAACTATGTGAGAATATCAGCAGCAAAAGATTTGGATTAGTGTAGCATTAAAAAGAAGAAAAGAATTCGCTGCATTACACAATGCAATCATTTCCAACATAACCGAATGTGCTTACTCCATTCCGAACGCTAGTTTTACCAGAACGAGCGCTCTCGTCTCATAACTTGCTTCTGAGCATGCGCAGGGTTTTCACGTCGTTAAAGCCCACACACGATAATTTTTTACAACCCGAAAAACGACATAGTTTAAAACGTTGTGAAAAAATAGAGCATGTTCGAAAAAAAAATTGGCGTATTTCAGAACCCGAAAAATGCTCTGAAGCCCACACACGATCGTTTTAAATGACATTTTTTAAAAACGTTGTTTTTACAAGCTGAAAAACGATCGTGTGTACGCGGCATTAGATATATGTGATCCATTTGAGGGGCACACAGTTATACCAGTGTTGGCAGTGTATATGTATTTTGAATATTCTTGGCCAATATTTTAACCTTCTGTGGGTTATTTTATTATAGTTTAATCAATAAAGCTTTGATGTTTTACTATATATTATGTCAGAACATTTATACTGAAATAAAACAGTATTGTATTTATGAAATTATGCAAATATTTGTTTTGGGAGATATTACATTTTTCCACAAATACAAACAAGAAATTCAAGTTTTTTTTATCCATGCTGTTTTGAAGACAAGTGACACAAATCATATGCTTAAAATATATAGATTTATTAACTAAAAATACAGTGCAAATTAATATCAGGTATAGTTTGTGATAATACAAGTAAAATGGATATACAGTGGGTCAAAAAAGTATTTAGTCAGCCACCAATTGTGCAAGTTCTCCCACTTAAAAATGAGAGAGACCTGTAATTGTCATCATAGGTATACCTCAACTACGAGAGACAAAATGTGGAAACAAATCCAGACAATCACATTGTCTGTCTGATTTGGAAAGAATTTATTTGCAAATTATGGTGGAAAATAAGTATTTAGTCAATATCAAAGGTTCATCTCAATACCTTGTTATATATCCTTTGTTGGCAATGAACAGAGGTCATACGTTTTCTTTAAGCCTTCACAAGGTTGTCACACACTGTTGCTGGTATGTTGGCCCATTCCTCCATGCAGATCTCCTCTAGAGCAGTGATGTTTTGGGGCTGTCGCTGGGCAACACGGACTTTCAACTGCCTCCAAAGGTTTTTTATGGGGTTGCGATCTGGAGACTGGCTAGACCACTTCAGGACCTTGAAATGCTTCTTACGAAGCCACTCCTTCGTTGCCCGGGTGGTGTGTTTGGGATCACTGTCATGCTGAAAGACCCAACCACGTTTCATCTTCAATGCCCTTGCTGATGGGAGGAGGTTTGCACTCAAAATCTCACGATACATGGTCCCATTCATTATTTCATATACACGGATCAGTCGCCCTGTTCCCTTTGCAGAGAAACAGCCCCAAAGCATGATGTTACCACCCTCATGCTTCACAGAAGGTATGGTGTTCTTTGGTTGCAACTCAGCATTCTTTCTCCTCCAAACACAACGAGTTGTGTTTCTACCAAACAGTTCTACTTTGGTTTCATCTGACCATATGACATTCTCCCAATCCTCTTCTGGATCATCCAAATGCTCTCTAGCAAACCTCAGACGGGCCCGGACATGTACTGGCTTAAGCAGGGAGTTACATCTGGCACTGCAGGATCTGAGTCCCTGGCGGCGTAGTGTGTTACTGATGGTAGCCTTTGTTTTATGTTGGTCCGAGCTCTCTGCAGGTCATTCACAAGTCCCCACCGTGTGGTTCTGGGATTTTTGCTCACCATTCTTGTGATCATTTTGACCCCACGGGGTAAGATCTTGCGTGGAGCCCCAGATCGAGGGAGATTATCAGTGGTCTTTTATGTCTTCCATTTTCTAATTATTGCTCCCACAGTTGATTTCTTCAAACCAAGCTGCTTGCCTATTGCAGATTCAGTTCTTCCCAGCCTGGTGAATGTCTACAATTTTTGTTTCTGGTGTTCTTCGACAGCTCTTTGGTCTTCACCATAGTCGAGTTTGGAAGTAAGAGGGTCACCGCTCTAGGTGGGTCTGCTATATGGTCACACGTTTAAAACAGGATTCCAAGGGTGCTGGCAGTGCACTGGGCAAGCATGAAAAGTAGATGAAAGATGGATAGCCGCACTCCAAAAAAAACGTGCAGGTTGTCTTTTTTATTTATTCCCCTGCTCCTGTTTCATAATTTGGTGATGTATTTGCTGTTCATTTAAATAAAAGACAACCTGCATGTTTTTTTTGGAGTGCGGCTATCCATCTTTCATCTACTTTTCATAGTGGAGTTTGGAGTGTGGTTTAAGGTTGTGGACAGGTGTCTTTTTTATACTGATAAGTTCAAACAGGTGCCATTAATACAGGTAATGAGTGGAGGACAGAGGAGCCTCTTAAAGAAGAGATACAGGTCTGTGAGAGCCAGAAATCTTGCTTGTTTGTAGGTGACCAAATACTTATTTTCCACCATCCTCTCGAGGATTTCAGCAGATTTCTATGCGATGGCGTGTACACACCATCGCATTGAAATCCGCGCCGAAATCCTCTGGCGATGACGTGTCGCGCCGTCGCCGCGATTATGACGCGGCGACGGGCGCGACGCTGTCATATAAGGAATTCCACGCATGCGTCAAATCATTACAACGCGTGCAGGGAATCCCTTTGGACGGATGGATCCGGTGAGTCTGTACAGACGAGCGGATCCATCCGTGGGATCCGATTCCAGCAGATATATATTCTGTGCATGTCGACAAATATTTATCTGCTGGAATTCGGAAATATCCGCGGATAAATATCCGCCGGAGTGTACACACCATAGAATCTATCCGCTGAAACCCATTCGATGGGATTTATCTGCGGATAGATTCTATCGTGTGTATGGGCCTAAGACTTTGAAGTCAGTTTTGTGAGATATGACAATATATGTGTCTTCCTTGTTTTAAAAGCAAAACAAATTCATACTGCAGTTAGAATTCACTCTACTCCAAAACTGAACTGCATTATTGATTGGATTAGTCAAGCATATGCTCAACCAAACTTTAATTACCTAAAAGGTAAAATAAATAGAATAATACTTTACCAGGACTTAAGAATTCTGTCTTTTTTTTGAGAAGCATCAAGTAGGTGAGTCCCAAGGGACTACTTCCAACCTCTTACATCTCTACGTTCCTTTCAAGATCTTAGCCTCGCATTCTAGCCTCCGCATTCCAGCTTTTTCCTAGCATCTCTTTGCCATCTGTAACTCCTTTTTATGTCACCCAAAAAGTGGGTGTGTATGTGTCATTACTGCGTAATGGATGATGTATGATATATATATAATCACACACCTAGGTTGGATTTGATGGATTTGTGTCTTTTTCTTTCTCGTACATCACGGGACACAGAGCGGCATATTCATTACTATGTGGGTTATATGGAGTACCTTCAGGTGATGGACACTGGCAATCTCAAACAGGAAGTGCCCCTCCCTATATAACCCCCTCCCATAGGAGGAGTACCTCAGTTTTTTCGCCAGTGTCTTAGGTGTTGGTCATGGAATAGCTTGTCTCTACATCCTTGGGATCAAGGCAGGCTAACCGGATCTGTCCAAGGTGCCTCAGAGCCAAAGTGGACAGTACCCGGGCCCCTAGCTAGGGGGTTTTGCCCATAATGCTTCTCTTTCAGAGAGCTGGATCCTGGGCCCAGGACTTAGAACCCTTTGGGGTGCCTAAAGTCCCTGTTTGCCAGGATGCTATATGGGTCCAGGACAGTGGGTTCCTTCAAAGGACCCCAGGGCCTGAAGGTCTAGACGCCACCCACGGAGATGGGGGAAGATTGGACCACTTGCTGTGCAAGGTCCTGCGGCATGGAGCAGGTAAGAAAGGGGGGGTCTGCGGAACTTGGTTAGGCAGCAGGCTCTCCAGGGGGGATCTTTTGGGGGAGTTTGCCTGAGTATGCTCTTGCATTGGCAGTCTGGGGCCACTATGTCTGTGTAAGACAGGATGGTCTGTGTTTTACTCCTTTACTCCCCATATGTGTGATCTCCCTGGTCTATGTGTTGCAGGTTCCATCTGGCTGGGCGCTAGGTGGGGTATTAGTGTGTGCCTACTCTTTACCCTGAACTAGGGAGGTGTCTGCGCCTACCTGAAGGTTCTTACCTGGCCGGGTGCTGTGCGGATGTTTCCTCTGTGTCTTGTCTTCTCTCCTGCGTCCCTGCAGCATGCTGCTTCCACCATGGCCCCCCCCCGTGACACGGGCACGCGCGCGGGCGCGTGCACAGCGATTTATAAAAAAAAAAAGGACGAAATTCGCGCCGTTTTTAAAGGGGGGGGCGGGACGTTGGATCTCATAAGAGGAAGGGGCGGCCCTTCCTCTGTGCTGTATTGGCTCAGTTCATTTCTGAGCTCAGGAGAGGAGGACACAGAGCGGCAGCAGTGCAAGCCTGATGCACAGTGGCACCCGGTGGCGCAAGGGAGTATTGCAGTTCTGACAAACAGAACTAGCTTTTCAATCTAGCCTAAACATTTCCTTACAGCAGGTGGATTCTTGCAATTTCTCTTGTGGGGAGACAATGTGATTCCGTAGAAAAAGGGAAAAAAGGGTCTCGGGATCCAAAAAATCCTAAAAAAAAAAAAAAATATATATATGCATAATTGAAAAAAAAAAAAAAAATAGGGAACACATATTGGTCTCCCCATTGGGTTTTTTGGGCATTAGTTGTTACTACTGTCCCCTTAAAACCACATCGTTTTTTCTCCTACCTACATCAGTCAGTTGTTGTAAGTAGGGGTGCCTCGGTATTGTACCATGGCTTCCAAAGCATCAGGATCAGGGGAAATGGCAAGAGGTGCCAGAGGACAAAGAGGTTCCCCCTCAGATTCTGAAGGTTCGAGTCGGGATATGCCTGTACTCTCCCCACAAATTATTCCAGTAGTGGGTGCCTTGGTTGAGCCATTAGGGGGATCTGGTGTTGAGGCTAGTTCAGATCCACCCAACCCTGTGTTTGTCACAGAGGAAATGCTAGCCCTTTCCTTAGGGGGACTAGAGAAGAGATTGGCAACTATGATAGTCAATTCCATGTCGGGCAAGAAGCGGACTAGGTCTCCGTCACCTAGGGGGGTACCCCCAGATGCTGAGGTTCTCTCCCTCGGAGAATTAGAAGCTCAGGAAAATCATTCCCAGGACCATGAGGGTTCAGGGGATGAGGAGTCTACTTATGAGGAGCCAGTCTCGGCCTCCCATGCAGAGAGCTTGTGGATTCAGTCATTGACAGACATGGTCCGCCTGGCATTTAAGTTGCCCTTACCGGAGCCTCAGGCTTCGGCGGTATCATCCTTAGGTTCATTGAAAGCGCCTTTGAGCAGCGCTGTTTTTCCGGTCCATCCTCTTTTAGAGGAACTGATTTTTCAGGATTGGATACGACCAGATAGGATCTTTTTACCACCTAAAAGATTTTCCACCATCTACCCTATGGAAGAAAAATTTTCCAAGAGGTGGGCTCTCCCAGCTGTGGATGCCGCCATCTCTTGTGTAAACAAATCTTTAACTTGCCCGGTGGAAAACATACAGATGTTTAAAGAACCAGTGGATAAGCGTTTTGAGACACTTTTAGTACACATGAGAAGGCTCTTATGGTTGAAGAACTGGGCGGCTGAGCCCCCATGCAAAAAGCTTCTGGCAGGTTTTCCCTTCCATGGAGGTCGACTCTTAGGAGAGGATCTAGATAAATATATTCAGACTATATCGAGTGGCAAAAGTACCCTTTTACCGGTCAAAAATAAGTTTCGGGGACCTGCGTTTAAAAGGCAGCTCTCCCCTGTTCCGGGGCCCTCCAATTCCAGGCAGTATCGACGGCCTCCTGCGAGATCAAACTTTAACAATAAGTCGCAGGGACAGGCCTCTGGGGGCAAGAAGCAGTGGTATCGTAAGCCAGCAAAGCCAGCCCCTAAGTCTGCCTTATGAAGGGGCGTCCCCACCCACAAAGGTGGGGGGAAGGCTTCGTCTTTTTGCGGAGGTTTGGGAAGCCGATATCCCCGACAGATGGGTCCGGTCTTCCGTGGCCACAGGCTACAGATTAGAGTTGCTAAAGTTTCCTCCACCTCATTATCAGGAGTCAAGGGTACCGAGCGATCCAACAAAAGAGGCCTCTTTACTGGCGGCGTTGGATCATCTGCTTTGCCAGGGCGTGATAGTAGAAGTACCAGCCCAAGAGCAAGGGCTAGGGTTCTACTCCAATCTGTTTACTGTTCCAAAGCCCAATGGCGATGTCAGGCCAATTTTGGACCTAAAGGGTTTAAACGTTTACCTAAGGGTTCGTTCTTTCCGGATGGAATCTGTTCGGTCAGCAGCCGCCGCACTCCAGAAGGACGACTTTCTGGCGTCCATAGACATAAAGGATGCCTACCTTCATGTGCCAATTTTTCAGCCAGATCAAAGATTTCTCCGCTTTACAGTGGCCCAGCGTCATTTCCAATTTGTGGCACTCCCTTTCGGGCTGGCTACGGCCCCATGGGTATTCACAAAGGTCCTAGCTCCGATCCTAGCCAACCTAAGGGTCCAAGGGCTCACGGTCCTAGCCTACCTGGACGACCTCCTAGTCATAGATCACTCGTCTCCTTGCCTGGAACGAGCAGTGGCCCTCACGGTTCAGTACCTCGAGAGGTTCGGTTGGATCCTAAACCGAGAAAAATCAGCATTCCAACCCACAAGACGGTTGGAATACCTCGGCATGACGTTAGACACAGAACAGCAAAGAGTGTTCCTGCCTCTAGTAAAGGTCGAGGCCATCAAAGACTTGATCCATCTGGTTCTAAGCAAAAAAGAACCAACTATTCGCCTATGTATGCGACTACTAGGCAAGCTAGTGGCCACGTTCGAGGCGGTACCTTACGCTCAAAGCCACACTCGCATCCTACAGGCAGCCATTCTGTCAGCATGGAGCAAGAGGCCACAGGCCTTGGAATTTCCTTTGCCACTCTCATCAAGAGTCCGGCAAAGTCTGTGCTGGTGGTTAAATCCTCAGAATCTACTGAAGGGAAAATCTTTCAGCCCCGTGGCCTGGAAGATAGTGACCACAGATGCCAGCCTGAGGGGCTGGGGAGCGATCTTGGATGGTTGCACTCGCCAAGGTACTTGGGCACAGGCGGAGAGGCAGTTACCCATCAATATCTTGGAGCTCAGAGCTTCTCGGCGAGCCCTCGAGGCTTGGACAGCCAAATTGCAGGGGTTCCCGGTGAGGATACAATCGGACAATGCCACAGCTGTGGCATATATAAACCACCAAGGGGGAACCAAGAGTCAGGCAGCTCAGAGAGAGGTGAGCTTGATTTTCCAGTGGGCAGAAGCTCATGTGCCCTGCATATCGGCAATATTCATTCCCGGGGTGGACAACCTGCAGGCAGACTTCTTGAGTCGTCAGACTCTGTCGCCAGGGGAATGGTCTCTGCATCCGCAAATTTTTCAGATAATCTGCCAGAGGTGGGGAATGCCGGATGTGGATATCATGGCATCAAGATTCAACAAGAAGCTAGACAGGTTCATGTCCCGGACACGGGACCCTATGGCCTGCGGAGCCGATGCGTTGGTTTGCCCTTGGCATCAGTTCAAACTTCTTTATGCCTTTCCCCCGCTACAGTTGCTACCCCGCCTGTTACGCAGGATCAGGGTGGAGCACAAACCAGTCATCCTGGTAGCTCCAGCATGGCCCAGAAGGGCATGGTACTCACTAATCCTAAAGATGTCAGTGGGAGATCCTTGGACGCTTCCTCTACGGCCAGACCTACTCTCGCAAGGCCCGATCCTCCACCCTGCATTACGGCATCTAAATTAGACGGCCTGGCGGCTGAATCCCTGATTCTCAGGGGTAGAGGGCTGTCTAAGCAGGTAATCTCTACCCTGATCAGGGCTAGAAAGCCGGTTTCCAGGGTGATTTATTACAGGGTCTGGAAGGCCTACGTAGGCTGGTGTTAATCCAAGAAATGGCTTTCCCGCAAGTATACCATTGATCGAGTGTTAAGTTTTCTCCAGCTAGGAGTGGATAAAGGCCTGGCATTAAACACAATCAAAGGACAGATTTCAGCTTTGTCAGTGTGGTTTCAGAGGCCGCTGGCCACCCACTCGCTGGTTAAGACCTTCATTCAGGGGGTCTTGCGTATTAATCCTCCGGTGAAGTCGCCACTTTGTCCGTGGGACTTGAATCTTGTTCTGTCAACTCTACAGAAACAACCTTTTGAGCCGTTGGCTGAAGTTCCTTTGGTGTTA
Organism: Rana temporaria; assembly: GCF_905171775.1. Taxonomy (NCBI): domain Eukaryota; kingdom Metazoa; phylum Chordata; class Amphibia; order Anura; family Ranidae; genus Rana; species Rana temporaria. The sequence continues at coordinate 112,976,013 of NC_053495.1, read as the reverse complement.
CTAACAAGGAAGTTGGTATTTCTGGTTGCCATAGTTTCCGCCAGAAGAGTGTCAGAATTGGCAGCCTTATCTTGTAAGGAGCCATATCTTATTCTGCATAAGGACAGGGTGGTTCTCCGTCCTCATCCTTCCTTTTTACCAAAGGTTATATCCAGTTTTCACCTGAATCAGGACTTGGTATTACCATCCTTTTTTCCGAAGCCCACTTCCAGAAAGGAAGGGTTGCTGCATACCTTGGATATTATCAGGGCTATGAAGGCCTATCTTAAAGCTACAGAGAAGATTCGGAAAACAGATGTGTTGTTCATTCTACCGGATGGGCCCAAGAAAGGGCAGGCAGCTGCAAAATCCACCATCTCGAGGTGGATTAAACAGTTAATTACTCAGGCCTACGGCTTGAAGAGGTTGCCTCCTCCTTTGTCAGTAAAGGCTCATTCTACCAGGGCCATGGGCGCCTCCTGGGCAGCACACCATCAGATCTCTATGGCTCAAGTATGCAAGGCGGCAACCTGGTCTTCAGTCCACACGTTTACAAAATTTTACCAGGTGGACGTAAGAAGGAATACAGATACAGCCTTTGGGCAGGCAGTGCTACGGGCTGCGATTTAAGACCCTCAGAATCGGGGGCACCCTTGAGTTAAAATTTAAATTTAAGTTTAATTTTTCTCGACTAAGTTGGATTTATTATTATTTGAGAGTATCTCTGAATTAAATCCTTGTGTCTTGGGAAGATTTCTCCCTCCCCTCAGTAAAGCATTGCTTTGGGACATCCCACATAGTAATGAATATGCCGCTCTGTGTCCCATGATGTACGAGAAAGAAAAAGGGATTTTTAATACAGCTTACCTGTAAAATCCTTTTCTTGGAGTACATCACGGGACACAGAGCTCCCACCCCTCTTATGGGAAACATTTTGGGAGGCATACTGCTTGCTACAAAACTGAGGTACTCCTCCTATGGGAGGGGGTTATATAGGGAGGGGCACTTCCTGTTTGAGATTGCCAGTGTCCATCACCTGAAGGTACTCCATATAACCCACATAGTAATGAATATGCCGCTCTGTGTCCCGTGATGTACTCCAAGAAAAGGATTTTACAGGTAAGCTGTATTAAAAATCCCTTTTTTTTTTTCAACCTCACCTACTATGTAACTAATGTAAGATGACGGTGTGTTTCTATGTTACCATGACAACCAAGTCTGATGCCATCTTGAATTCTTACTATTTTCACCTCCTAGGGGCAGTGTTGTATAAGAATTCAATTAGAATTTTATTTTTGTTGATGTCTAAGCCAATTTATGACATCCCTTGACTCAGACTTCACAGAAAACCATTAATTGATTAAGGTTGAGAATCATATATCAATTCCCTCCAGACATTCTGGCTCTTCTTAAAATATATGGGTTGAGAAACTCTACCCCACACATTTAGCTGGGGTTGTTAAATTCCTTGAAACTCAGATAACTGGAATTTAACCCTGTGCATTATTTCACAAATACAGCTTCTAATACTTTCAAACTTTTTATAGGATCTCCTATTTGTAACCCTTATTATAATAGGATTTTTATAACCGCTTACCTGTAAAATCTTTTTCTTCGAGTACATCACGGGACACAGAGCTGCATAGTAATAACTATGTGGGCATATATAGGCCACCTTCAGGTGATGGACACTGGTACACCCAAGACAGGAAGTCCCCTCCCATACCAGGAGTACCTCAGTTTTTGTAGCAAAGCAATAAGTATCCCAAGAAGAGGGGCGGGAGCTCTGTGTGTCCCCTGATGTACGAAAAAGAAAATAGGATTTTTTGAACAGCTTACCTGTAAAATCCTTTTCTTTGAGTACATCATGGGACAGAGCTGCATAGTAATAACTATGTGGATTGTCCCATAGCAATGCCATCTGAGGGGAGGGAGACACCAAATAAACAGGGCGCCATCAGACGTGAGGACCTATACTGCTGCCTGCAGCACACTGCACCCATAGGCGATATCCTCATGCCTTTTTACATCCAACTGATAGAATTTAGTGAATGTATGTACTGATGACCAGGTTGTGGCCTTTCAGATCTGAGTCATGGAGGCTTGGTGATGCACTGCCCATGAAGCACTGACTGCTCTGGTAGAATGCGCTATAATTTGAAAAGGTGGAACTTTTTACCTTTTAACCCATAAACCTGAACAATAACTTGTTGAATCCACTTGGAAATAGAAATAGTAGACTTCGATGCTGACCCTTCATGGGGCCTTCTGGCAGCACAAAGAAAGAAATAGCCAAACCATCAAATTTAGAGTTCGTAAGGAAGGATGGAATATTTTCGCCTTATGAGAGCAGGTCTAGACGGGACGGAAGGATACATGGATCCCCTACAGTCATCCTTACAATTTCTGCGTACCAGGACCTCCTGGGCCATGCCGGGGCTACCAGAATCGCTGGCCTTTATTCGGTCCCGATTCTGCGGAGAAGACGCAGCAACAGCTGGACTGGGGGGGGACGGGACACATAAATCAGTGAAAACGGATTTTCCCCATCTCTGACATATGGCCAGGAAGATGTTGGGGTAAATAGACCACTCCCCCGGGGATAACTGCTGGCGACTTAAGTCCCGCCTGCCAATTCTCTATCCCTGGAATGAAGACAGCCGATATGCAAGGAACACGCCTCTCTTCCCAAGCTAGGATCTTGCTCACCTCCCTTTGGGCTGCGAGACTCCTGGTGCCTCCTTGGTGATTGATATAAGCCACAGCCGTGGCATTGTCGGACTGAATCCTGACAGGAAAACCCTGTAACATGCATGTCCAGGCTTTTTAGAGCCAGGCGAGCTGCCTGAATCTCTAGGATGTTGATGGGGAAAAAACCTTTCGGCTTTGGACCATCTAACTTGGACAGACATTTCTTCTAGGACTGCTCTCCAGGCTGAAAGGCTGGCATCTGTTGTTACCACCTTCCAAGTGACCGGAATGCGTAAACATATCATCCACTTGGCATTGAATTCCTCAGTATGTACGCGAACACAGGAATCCAATTACAAACTTCTAACCCAATGGTACTATACGCCAGTAAAGATGCATACATTTTCTACAGAAAAGTGCTGTTGGAGATGTGGACTGGAGCAGGGAACCTTGCTACATATATTCTGGTCCTGTGTAAAAGTAAGACAATACTGTCTGGAAGTCCAGAGAATATCTCAAAAATTTACAGAGTTCCAGGTACCAGATGATCCGGCTTTTTTCTTGCTCCATAGTTAACAGATTCCTGTGCGAACGTATAAAAAAATCGGTGCTATGTCACCTGATAAATGCTGCTAAAAGTGGAATAACTTTACAGTGGAGAGACACTAGAACACCCTCCATTACGAGATGGCTCAATAGAGTTCGAGAGATAGGAGCTATAGAACATCTGGTTCTTTCAGCCCGAAATAAAAGAGAACAGTATGTTGAAACATGGACAGGATGGAATCTATTCATGTCTTCGGAAGAGGGGAAGAGAATGTTGGTCGAGGAGAATATGGAGTGAGGAGGCCCCCCTGGGGGGAGTGTGTATAGGAGTGTGATCAATAGAAAAAGGGAAAGGGTACCACCATCTCTTGAGTAAAGGGTTAGTGGGGGGGGGAGGTAGAGGGGCTGGGAGGGGTTGTTGTTTTTTTTTTCTTTGGGGTAGGGGAGCGGAGGTGAAGGTATGGTATATAAGGACAAGGGAACAGAGAGGTTTTAGGTGTATGAGAACAATACATTTAATTTAGAGACTTGGATGAGAAGGTTTAAGAAGTTTTGTTCACTAGTATAACATTATGGAAAAGGAGAGATATGGACATGCCTTTCTTGGTTGCTTTTGTTTTTCGCTGTTTGGAGCGATAATATGTATATGACTATGTACTTCTCTCTTTTTTTGTTATGACAATACCTCTTTTTGGCCTTGGATATAAAAATAAAAATAAATGATATGAAAAAAAATAAAATATATATCGTATTTATCGGCGTATACCGCGCACTATTTTGCCCTGAAAATCGGGGCAAAATCGTGGGTGCGCGATATACGCCGATACCCGCTTTCCCACCATGAGTTTGAATACTGCGCCCGCATATAGCGAGCGCAGTACACTCGTGAATCTTCGGCCAGTCTCGGCGCCTCTCGTACTGACATCCTGAGCGTACAGGACGTCAGTGCGAGAGGCGCCCGAGCCTGCCCGAAGATTCACGAGTGTACTGCGCTCGCTATATGCGGGCGCAGTATTCAAAGTCGTGGCAGGAAACGAGCGAGAGGACGCCGCCAAAGATGGACGCCGAACCCGCCGAAGATGGACACCGGACCCGCCGAAGATGGACACCGGACCCGCCAAAGATGGACACCGGACCCGCCAAAGATGGACACCGGACCCGCCGAAGATGGACACCCGACCCGCCGAATACAGACGCCGGACCCGCCGAAGAGGACACCCGAAGCCGCAGAAGGACGCCGGACCCGACGAGGCCGCAGATGGACGCCGCGCAAGACATCAAAACTGTAAGTACAAAAAAACTAAAAATCTTTTTTTCCCACAGGATTGGGGGCCACATTGGGGGTGCGCGGTATACGCCAGAGCGCGTTATACCGCGATAAATACGGTAATACAATAATATATGTGACATTAATTATGTATACAAGTATTTCAATATAATAATACTATATAACTTTGGTTAATATATTACTTGTACTTGTAATATTATAATACGTTTCATTTGGTCGTATTTGAATAAGCCCCCTTCTCCTTCATGCAAAGACAATGTGGTTATGTGAGCTCATGTGAAATCTGAGTCTCCTACCATTTTCTTATCTTAAAGGCTGACAGAAAGAGAAATTACGATCCTAACCACTTGCCGACCGGCTCATGCCGATATACGTCGCCAAAATGGCACGGCTGGGCAGATCAACGTATATATACCTTGCCCTTTAAGATGCGGCATTGTGCGGGCGCACCTACCGCGAGCTCCGTGAGTGTTACCGCGGGTCCCGCGTACTCTATGTCCATGGGGATACCTGCGATCGTCTCGCAGAGAGGAAGGACGGGGAAATGCTGATTGTAAATTAGCATTTCCTCATTCTTCCTAGTGACAGGACACTGATTACAGCTACCTGTAATTGGGAGCAGTGATCAGTGTCACGTAGCCCCTTCAGCACCCCCCCCCCCGGTTAACCCGTTCACTGCCAGTCACCTTTACACAGTAATCAGTGCATATTTATAGCACTGATCGCTGTGTGAATGGTCCCAAAAGTGTCCGATGTGTCATCCATAATGTCGCAGTCATGATAAAAAATTGCTGATCGCGGCCATTACTAGTAAAAAAAAAATATTAATAAAAATGCCATAAAACTATCCCCTGTTTTGTAGACGCTATAACTTTTGCGCAAATCAATCAATAAACGCTTATTGCGTTTTTTTTTTTTTTTTTTTTTTTTTCAAAAATATGTAGAATACATATCGGACTAAACTGAGGAAATTTTTTTTCTTTCATAGATTTTTTGGGGATATTTATTATAGCAAAAAGTAAAAAATATTGCTTTTTTTTCTCAAAATTGTCGCTCTTTCTTTTGTTTATAGCACAAAAAATAAAAACCGCAGAGGTGATCAAATACCTCCAAAAGAAGCTGAAGTGGTTAAGAAAACTTAACATAATACAATTAAAACCTTCTACTGAGAGTTCCTAAGTTTCAAAGACATTTAACTGAAGTTGATCTCTTTTAACCACTTAAGACCCGGACCTTTAGGCAGCTAAAGGACCTGGCCAGTTTTTGCGATTCGGCACTGCGTCGCTTTAACTGACAATTGCGGGGTCATGCGACGTGGCTCCCAAACAAAATTGGCGTCCTTTTTTTTCCCACCAATAGAGTTTTTCTTTGGTGGTATTTGATCACCTCTTTTTATTTTTTGCGCTATAAACAAAAATAGAGCGACAATTTTGAAAAAAATGCAGTATTTTTTCCTTTTTGCTATAATAAATATCCCCCAAAAATATATAAAAAAATAATGTTTTCCCTCAGTTTAGGCCGATACGTTTTCTTCTGCCTATTTTTGGTAAAACAAATCGCAATAAGCGTTTATCAATTGGTTTGCGCAAAATTTATAGCGTTTACAAAATAGGGGATAGTTTTATTGCATTTTTATATATTTTTTTTTTCTACTAATGGCAATCAGCGATTTCTTTCGTGACTGCGACATTATGGCGGACACTTCGGACAATTTTGACACATTTTTGGGACCATTGTCTTTTTCACAGCAAAAAATGCATTGTTTACTGTGAAAATGACAATTGCAGTTTGGGAGTTAACCACAAGGGGGCGCTGAAGGGGTTAAGTGTGACCTCATTTGTGTTTCTAACTGTAGGGGGTGTGGCTGTAGGTGTGAAATCATTGATTGTGTTTCCCTATAAAAGGGAACACACGATCAATAACGGCGCCACAGTGAAGAACGGGGAAGCTGTGTTTACACACAGCTCTCCTCGTTCTTCAACTCCGGGGACCCATCGCGGGACTCCAGCGGCGATCGGGTCCCGCGGTCACGGAGATCCGGACCTGGTTGCGGGCGCGCTCCCACGACCCACGGCTGGGCACTTAAAGAGGACATACCTGTACGTGCTTGTGCCCAGCCGTGCCATTCTGCCGACGTATATGTGCAGGAGGCGGTCCTTAAGTGGTTAAAAAATCTCCTTTATACAAGATGGTTTCGGGTTTTCTCATAGCATATAAATGAAAAATATACGATATACAGGCCTTATGTATATTCTTTTAACCCCAATAGTTCCGACAGATTTATATCTGTCTTGGTGTGTCACATAATAAAACATTTTAAACATATGACAGGGGTTTAGCAGTCAAAGACAGATTTTTTTTTATGGTGGTATTCATTAGTTCTGTTGCACCGGCAACTTTAATGATTTTTGGATTGATATTTATGGATTTATATAGATGAGATTTGTGACCTTGAGGATTCTTTCATTGGTTGTAATTCTAATTTCTGGCTTCATCATTTCAGCTCCACCACCAATCAGATCTGCTGGTGGCATATTTAATCATATGACAGCTCTATAGGAGTCTGATAATAATTAGGCTGTATAGCAAAAAGGCACCAAAGGGGCAGATCCACATACATCCGCTGCGCCCGGCGCAGATGTAAGATACGCTACGCCGCTGTAACTTACTTGGCTTTGGTTTGAATCCTCAACGAATTCACGCCGTAAGTTACGGCGGCGTAGTGTATCTCTCACGGCGGAATTGAAATTGGGCGGGTAGGGGGCGTGTTTCATTTAAATGAAGCGTGTCCCCGCGCCGAACGAACTGCGCATGCGCCGTCCATAAAAACTCCCAGGGTGCATTGCTCCAAATGACGTCGCAAGGACGTCATTGTTTTCAACGTGAACTTAAATGGCGTCCAGCCCCATTCACGGACGACTTACGCAAACGACGTAAAATTCACAAAATTAGACGGGGGAACGTCGGCCATACTTAACATTGAGTACGCCACCATATAGCAGCTTTAACTTTACGCCGGAAAAAGCCGAACGGAAACAACGTAAACAAAATGCGACGGCCGGTCGTACGTTCGTGGATCGTCGGAAATAGCTAATTTGCATACTCAACGCAGATTATGTCGGGAACGCCACCTAGCGGACGCCGAAAAATTGCATCTAAGATCCGACGGCGTACGAAGACGTACGCCTGTCGGATCTAACACAGATGCCGTCGTATCTTGTTTTGTGGATACCAAAACAAAGATACAACGCGCAAAATTCGAAATTACGCGGCGTATCAAGAGATACGCCACGTAATTTCTTTGAGGATCTGCCCCAAAGTGTTTAATTGTATACCACTTTGACCTGGCCCATGCACATTATTGTGTTGGGGTAATGAATAAAGTACAAAGGCATAAACCAATCTTAGATTTAGATCAACACTATGACAATGACATTTTGATCTGTGGCATGTTCTTGTTTTCATTCCTATTAGTCTTCCATTTGTTTGTACTGTATATTATATATTTTCGAAAGATTAAAAAATATTATATAATATTATTATATAATTTTTCAAGAGAAAAAGAAAGAAAAAAAATCCAAAGAAATGTCTTATCTTTTAAATGTATAAGATCATTCTGAAAGTTTGTGTTTTTTTTTGTATCATTCAATTGACCTTTTTAGTGAACTATAGTCATCAGTCACTAACATCTTGTATTTTATATCCAGGGCTCTCAAAGTTGTCAAACGCTATAATTATACAGTAGAATTTAGTGGGGTTGGAAAACCACCACCGGAACATGAAGATGTGGGCTTTTGCTCTCAGATTGCTGTATTTTTTAAGAACTACACTGAAAGTGAAGAATCAATCAATATTAAAAAGCAATACAAAAGCATTTACAAAACAGTAAGTATTATACTTTATGCACAAAGACAGTTCTGGTGTCCCTTGACCTGTATATAGGTTCATAAATAATTAAAGATTATCTAAACCCACAAACAAATATGTAATATATTGCAGCTTACCAGTCATTAAATGTTGTGGCTGCACTATTATTATTTTGTTTTTAAAGCGGTAGTAACCTGCACTTTCCGTGTGCCTTTTTTTCTGCACAAAATGCATGCACAGTGTTTTCCATGTATTCCAATGGCTCTAGTTTGACCAGAAACTGACTGCATGGTGTGAACTAGAATCAACAAGAACACTGTGCATGCATTTTTAGTGCAGAAAAAATGCACACAAAACTGTACGGAACTGCATCTGATGTGAACTGGCCCTTAAAAAAAAAAAAAAATGGTAAGACAATGGCATAATGTGAGACTTACCTTAAAACAAAGCACTCCAGTGGTGTGCTGTGACAGCTGACAGAGCTTCTATTTATACCCTGTCTTTACCCTGTCTTCCTTCCGCAATGCAAGTTTAGGAGATATTCACTGTACCTACAGGTAAGCCTTATACCTCGTACACACGATCGCAATTCCCGAAGAGAAAAGTGTGATGCAAGCTTTTTGTCGCAAATTCTGACCGTGTGTATGCTTGATCGCACATTTTCTGTGAGAATTTCGGCCAAGAAAAGATTGAGAGCATGATCTTAATTTTCGTGACAGGAAAAATTCCTATCAGGAATCATGGTCGTCTGTATGCAGTTACGACGCAAAAAAAAAAACACGCATGCTCAGAATCAAGCAGAAGAGCCGAACTACATTGATCTCGGCTCGTCGTACGTGTTGTACGTCACCGCGTTCTTGACGTTCGGAATTTCGTCCAAGATTAGTGTGACAGTGTGTATGCAAGACAAGTTTCAGCCGTTTTCCTGCTGAAAAAAAACCCACGTTTTTCTTGTCGGAAATCGCGATTGTGTGTACGAGGCATTATTAGAGACTTACCTGTAGGTACAAGTCAAATAGTAGACTAAGGCCTTGTACACACGGGCAAACATGTACGATGAAAACGGTCCGCCAATTTTGCAGAGCAGTGTTGGCAGCTCTGCACGTGCTCAGTTTTCAGTGAGTTTCTATGCTGAGCATTTCTTCCCTCACATCTGAGCAGCCCATGTGACTTTAGAGTCACACATGTGGGCATACAGTGCCTTGCAAAAGTATTCACCCCCTTTAGCATTTTTTGCATTTTGTTTCCTCACAACCTGGAATTAACATGGCTTGTTTGGGGATTTGCATCATTTAATTTACAGAACATGCCCTCAACTTTGAAGATGTTTTTTTTTTTTTATTGTGAAGCAAACAACAAATAGGACAAAATAACAGAAAAAGTCAATGTGTATAACTATTCACCCCCTACAGTCAATACTTTGTAGAGCCACCTTTTGCGGCTAATCGCTTTGGATAAGTCTCTATGAGTTTACCACATCTTACCACTGGGATTTTTGCCCATTCCTCCTTGCAAAACTGCTCCAGCTCCTTCAAGTTGGATGGTTTGCGCTTATGAACAGCAATCTTTAAGTCTGACCACAGATTTTCTATTGGATTGAGGTCTGGGCTTTGACTAGACCATTCCAACACATTCACATGTTTCCCCTTAAACCACTGTTGCTTTAGCAGTGTGTTTGGGGTCATTGTCCTGCTGGAAGGTGAACCTCGGTCCTAGCCTCAAATCTCAGTGGTACAGGTTTTGCTCATGAATATCCCTGTAATTGGCACCATTCATCTTTCCCTCAGCCCTGACCAGTTTCCTAGTCCCGACTGCTGAAAAACATCCCCACAGCATGATGCTGTCACCACCATGTTTCACTGATGGGGATGGTGTACTTTGGGTGATGTGATGTGTTGGCGCTAGACATAGCTTTTTTTTATTGAACAAAAAGTAAAATTTTCGTCTCATTAGACCAGAGCACCTTCCTCCATACATTTTGGGAGTCTCCCACATGCCTTTTCGCAAACTCAAAACATGCCATTTCGTTTTTTGCTAAAAGTAATGGCTTTCTTTTGGCAACTCTGCCATAAAGCCCAACTCTATGGCACGTACAGCTTATTGTTGTCCTATATACAGATAATCCAGTCTCTGCTGTGGAACTCTGCAGCTTTCTCTTTCGTTCATTGACTGACACAGCAACTTAATCTTGACCTTAGGGTTATATCGCCACCTTCAGGAGAGGACTAGGCAGAACATGTTAAAACAGCAAAACTGCACAGTACCCAGGGGGCGATCCTACTGGCTATAACCCCTCACACTGCATCCAGCAGCTCAGTTTTTCTCTGCCTAGTGTAGGAGAAGGACCTGGCTCCCGGTGGGGACCATTGGTCCTGGAGATTTTTTCATTTTTTCAGATTTTTGATTCCTGTGATCTACTATCAGCCGGGCTGGGTGACCGGACATCGAACGTGAGCAGGCCCTAGCTACGAGCTGGGTCGGCCACAACATGCCCCGTCTGATCCAAGGGGTGGCCGGCGAGCTATATGCTCCGGGGGACACATATGACCGGGCCACTGCTGTCTGTGTCACAGTGTGCCGACAGCCACCCCGTACCGCTCAGATGATGGGTCTGTCCGGAATGCGTCCAGCAGTCCCCACAGGAGTTGTAAGTATGGTTCCACCTGTCTCGGCAGGACGAAGCAGCTGGGCATTCCTTGGGAGGTCGAATTGGGGGTCTCTCATTCTCCTCTTCTTCTCTCCCTGTCCTTTTCCCTCCTCTCCATGCTTGGTCCGCTGCGTGACTGAAGGGGGTCTTCTGGGGGGCTACGTGTCTGACGAGGGGGCTGGTGTCTGGGTAACAGAGACTAGATCGAATACTTGCCACTTCCAGCACTGTCGCTTCTCTCTTTTGGTTTGTAAATGTAATGACAGATCATGTGACACTTAGATTGCACACAGGTGGACATCATTTCACTAATTATGTGACTTTTGAAGGTAATTGGTTGCACCAGAGCTTTTTATGGGCTTCATAACAAAGGGGGTGAATACATACTCACATGCCAATTATCAGTTTTTAATTTCTGAAAAATAGTTTTATGTATATATTTTTCTAATTTTACTTCACCAACTTAGACTATTGTGTTCCGATTCATCATATATACTGTATTTATTGGCGTATAACACTCACTTTTTTACCCTGAAAATAGATGGTAAACTGTGCCTGCGTGTTCTACGCAGGGGATTGTGAAAAGTTTTTTTCCTGAAACTTCCCTCCTAAAGTTATGGTGTGTGTTATACGCATGTGCGTGTTATATGCCGATAAATACGGTAATTCAGATTAAAAAAACATTGAACTGTAATGTAATGTAACAAAATAGGTAAAAAGCCAAGGGGGGTGAATATTTTTGCAAGGCACTGTATACACAGTAGTTAATGACAGCCCACTCCCTCCCTCCTCCTCCATGCCCACTATCCAGCTAAACACAATGGGGGAAGGCTTCATCTCCCTCTTACCCTAAGGGACAGGCTGGAGGGGCGTGACACATGGTGTGGGTGGATTTCTGCCAGTCACAGGCTGGTATTACCATAAAATAAGATTTGAGTTCAAATATATAATTGTATGACAATTTAAAACTGTTACATAGTCAGGTTGAAAAAAGACACAAGTCCATCTAGTTCAACCATAAATAAAATAAAAAATATCGTACAATCCCATATACCCAATTCTTTACCCATAGATAATCCAGAGAAATTCAAAAAACCCCAGCAGCGCATGCTCCAATTTGCTACAGCAGGGAACAAAATTCCTTTCTGATCCCCCGAGAGGCAATCGGATTGTCCCTGGATCAACTTTTACCTATAAAAGTTAGTACCCAAAAACGAGTTTATTGATATTAAAGCGGAGTTCCACCCAAAAGTTCCACTTAAACCACTCCTCGCCCCGTTACATGCCACATTTGACATGTCATTTTTTTGGGGGGGGGGGCTTCAGTAGGAGTGGGACTTCCTGTCCCAATTCCTACTTTCGCCCAGAGACCACTAAGGCGACACGTCATATCGCCTTTTGGCGGCCCCTTTGGCATGCGCAGTGAGTGCCCAGTCGTGAAGCCGAAAGCTGTCACGGCTGGGTGCCCACAGTTAGAATAGAGGTGCCGGCGGAGAGGGGGGGAGGAGCGGAGCTCCAGACGTCATGTCGCTGGACCGTGGAACAGGTAAGTGTATGTTTATTAAAAGCCAGCAGCTACACTTTTTGTGGCTGCTGACTTTTAATAAACATAAAAAAGGCTGGAACTCCCCTTTAATTAGGATTTTTTTTTTTCCAAAGGCAGATTTTTTTTATTTTGAACATGTGACCATCAGCAGAGGACTAGAAGCACCTTCTACTCATGTATCCCTGCAGGCAGGCTGGGGAAGAGCTGGGTCATATGATAGCTTTACAGTATATCGATTAAGGATTTTTTTTTTTTTATTAAAATAATTAAAGTGCCATCATCCACATACAGAATGAGATGTAAAAAAAAAAACAGTTTGTGTTTAGTATCACTTTAAAGTGTGGGAAATGACGCAATTACTGACATATTAAATGTGTGGTTTAACCTTTTTTTTTTTTTTTTTTTTAACTATTGTTACACAGTTTTTGAGGGAAATTAGATCTGCCAAGCAGAGCACCCATGCCGGGCCTAGATGTGTCTTTCTTCTATCTTTTTCCGTTCACTTTAAGTGGCATATTCATAATGATATAACAAATCCAAGCCTCTTCACATTGCAGAACTATAATATGCACAAACATGTCCAACTCTGCTATCTGTCAAATACCTAACTGCATGTGATTACGACTTACCACTTTTCATTCTTTTTTATAAAAACTTTTAAAAATGGTTGAATTTACATCCCTTTCTGTCATATATGCTGAGACTCCTATTTTCTTTGTTTTTCACATCTGAAGTTTCGGTAATAATTTTCAGACTTGTGAATATGTCCAGAGAAGTTTTTGGTGGAACTCGTATTGTACATGTACACCACTAGACTCAGTTCACTGATTCTTTTGTAATTATTGCAGTATTGTTAAAGTGTTATAAAAATAACTAGTGTTTACTAGAGTTCATCTACATGTATTCTGAGATTATATTATATTATATTTATATTATATATATATGTATGTATGTGTGTGTGTATATATATATATATATATATATATATATATATATATATATATATATATATAGTAAAATTATATTGTATTCTGGCTTACATTATGACTAAATAGAGCTAACAAAGGAAATCTATTTCATTATTCATTACAAGGTACTTCATGTGGTATATCCAAGTCTCCAGGAAGAGAAATATTTTCGAAATGCTGTACTAAATGTGGCTCTATTACATGCCAATCGCATGAAAAACTGCTTACTGTGTTATCACAAGAACAAAGAAGAAAACAAAGAAGATGTGACTGACCACAGCACAGAAGCCTATAGGTATTCAAAATGGTCTTTCAGGTTAGAAACTGAAACACAAAGCGAGGAGAATGAAGTTGCACAACCATTTATGCAAGGAAATACCATTCATGTTCCCCTGGAAGCACTCTTCACCATCTCAAAGGTCAAGAAATTGTGTGGAAATTTAGATGTTCTAAAAAAAATTATTGCAGGGGAAGCCACTCTTCGTTCAGATGGTAAAACAATTATGTATCCTGTTTATCTGGATGATGTGTCAGAAGTATAATTATTGGGTTTGCTTAATACATTTTTTATTTACAATACAGGCATTAGATCTGTCTTCCAGATTGCATGGGGCATTGGGATTTATAGCTTTTAATAATTTTTGAACATTGTATCACATTATCTATAAAACAGTAGTAGTCCCCCTTGTTTAAGCCTGGCTGTTTTTGTTTTCTGTTATGCAGTATAAATCCAATAAAACCATTTAACAAGAAAAACAGAAGTAGTCCCTCGCTTGATTGTAGTGTTTGTGCAATGGGGTAGGTTTACTAAAACTGGAGCACTCAGAATCTTGTGCAGCTGTGCGTGGTAGCCAGTCGGCTTCTAACTTCAGCTTGTTCAATTAAGCTTTGACAATAAAACCTGGAAGCTGATTGGTTTCTATGCACAGTTGCCCCAGATTTTGCACTCTCCAGTTTTAGTAAATTACCGTACTCCCACTGTCTCTCTGTGACTGGGAAGTGTGAACACGATAACAACATACAGAAGAAAAAAAAGGGTGGTTTGTTGTATAGTATTATTGCTTCCAGGGTCGCTGATAAGCTAGTACAACGGGCACTGTTGTACCGGCCCTGGCCAACAGGGGGCCTAGACAATCAGAGAATAAAAAATAAGTCCTTCTCCAGCCAGCACCCCCCAACCCCCACTCCCTTCTGCTCTTACTTATCTGAGGGTTTTTTCTTCTTTCTGAGTACCATCGTATTGATGTTCTTGTGGGTGTGTGGGGGGGACTATTTTTTCTATTTCGGGTGCAAGTCCCAGCCTGCATATTCCCTTCCCTGGTGGATTGATTAATCTCCCTCCACTCATGGCAGTGGCAGACATATACGGGACACAGAAGTCACCATTGCGACTGGTCTCCATGCTGCAGGGGGCCCTTGTGCCCCTCCCATGCCTAAATTGTTAGAGAGGTGGCTGCCCAATACTCAGCTCGGCTGGTGTGTAAATTGGCAGTGCAGGAGCTCGATCTCACTGTTTACACTGAAAGTGAAAGCAAAGGGAGAGGTGTCTTGCAGTGTGTGCTCTCTGCCTCCCCCTACAGTGCAGTATCCGGCATGGAGAGTGAAGGTACAGTGCTGCTGACAATTTTTCAAAAAGCAATCTATATATGTTTGTATTTATGTATGTGTTCAGAATCAGGAGGCAGAGAAGAGGCGGCATATATCCGACTATAGTAGATGGTAAATTCTCACAGTATCCCTCAGGAGAGAAGACCATAGACCCTTCAAATGCACGGATATTGGATATACAGTAGAAGTGAGGGGCCTATTCGGTTGAGAAAGCATGGCCAGAAAGCTGTCATTTTTGTCCCCCTGTTCCAAAAAAAAGTTGTCTGCTGCTATGTAAATCTAGCCTCATGCCATGTTCCATGTGTAACTGCAGGTCTCCCCCTTGGCAGACAGCTACTGTGTAAGAGGTGTGTCTGTGTGTGTACATGTGTGTTTACATGAGCGTGTGTGTATACACGTTACTTTTAAACCCGACACACTTTTTCTGTACGGTCGGAACTGATTTTTTTTTTACAGCGGGTTCATAATACCAACAAGAAAATAACTTTCCGCTGAAAAGCAATCCAGGCTCAGATCGCTTTTCAGAGGCAGTTGACAGGCAGTGAAGAGGCAATATATTTCACCATGACTGGTAAAATGTTGAGAAATACTGATCTAGAAGAACAGATCTCTCCAATTTCCTCCTGCAGCCACTGAAAGCCTGGAAGGGGCTAGAGGGTGGGACTGAAGGAGGGACCAGGGGTGGGGGCTAAAGGGGGCCCCATCAGGTAGGCTGTACGGGGCCCCATGATTTCTATGAGCGACCCTGATTGCTTCAGTGGGTTGATTTACTACAGGAGTTAAAAATGTTCACCGTTAAATTGTATCTATATTCACTTCAGGTATCCAGTCATACGGATGACATGCCTGACAAAGGAGTCCTGAACCCACCCTTAACATTGCACCAGACACCAGCCACTGGATTTTGGGAGGAAAAGGGGAGTGTCTTGTGTTTCCCCATACCTGCAAGTTATAAAGATTGTAAATCTGGCAGCAGCAGGAAGGAGTTGTCAGGCATTGATAACTACTACTAAGATAATGCTTTCAATGGTGCCTAGTCTACAGTCAGGGCCGGACTTACCATTGGCCTTGACTGGGCTCAAGCCCAGGGGCCCCACCCAATAGGGGGCCCCCTTTAAAAAAACAAAAATTTTTTTTTTTTTTTTTTAGGGGTCCGGAGGTCCCCAGGGGCCCGGACGGCAACCCCCCTTTTTTTTTTATTTATTTTTTGTAAAAAAATGTTTTTTTATATATATTTTTTATTTTTATATATATAATATTATATATATATATATATATATATATATATATATATTTAATTATTATTATTAAAGGGCCCAGGGGTCTCCAGGGCCCCGGATGGCAACCCCCCTTTTTTTTATTTATTTTTTGTAAAAAAATGTTTTTTTTATATATTTTTTATTTTTATATATATAATATATATATATATATATATATATATATATATATATATATATATATATATATATATATATATATATATATATATATATATATATATATATATATATATATGTATGTATATATATATATATATATATATATATGTATGTGTGTGTGTGTGTATATATATATATATATATATATATATATATATATATATTTTATTATTATTATTAAAGGGCCCAGGGGTCTCCAGGGCCCCCGGATGGCAACCCACCATATATATATATATATTTTTTTTTTATTAAAGGGCTCAGAGGTCCCCAGGGCCCCATGTGGCAACCCCCCCTTTTTTATTTTTTTTATAAATGTTTATTTTTTTATAAATGTTTATTTTTTTATTTTTTATTAAAAGGCCCAGAGGTTCCCAGGGCCCCCGGATGGCAACCTCCCTTTTTTAATGTATTTTTTATAAATGTTTTTTTTTTTTTATTATTAAAGGGCCCAGAGGTTTATTTTTTCTTTTTATTAAAAGGCCCAGAGGTCCCCAGGGCCCCGGATGGCTACATATATTTATATATATTTGTTTTCTTCTTTATTTCTTCTTTTTTTTGTAAAGGCCCCCCCGCTTCTCAATTTGCGGCAGCCCCCACGCTTCTCAATTTCAGGCGGCAGCACCCCCACCCCCCCTAGGTTCTCTGCTTCAGGGGGCCCATGCCTTAAGCTGTGCAAGGGGCCCCAAAATTCCTGATGGCGACCCTGCGCATACCTCCCAACACGCACGGATTCTGTGGGACTTTCCCGCACAGACAGCTTCTTCCCGCAGTCCCGCAAACGGGTTAATTTTCCCGCACTGCAAGAGGAGGCAGCACGGAAGCAGGAGGAACCGGAGTGGTGTGTGGAGGACTGTGGCTGCTGAAGGGAAGATAGCCGAGAGCCGGGCTAATGACAGTCTGTGGCCCCGGCTGTTGGCACAGGTGAGAGGCACTCCCCCCCTCAACAACTGCAAAATCCCCCCCCCCCCGCTCAACAACTTTAATGCGCTCCCCCCCCGCTCAACAACTTCAATTGGCCCCCCCCCACTCAACAACTTCGATCACCCCCAATTCTCGGCTCCAGGGGGCCCCTTCAACACTCAAGCCCAGGGGCTCCCACCACCCTAAGTCCTGCCCTGTCTACAGTAGAAGGTTGTTTTGTTTTGGAGACTTTGGAGCTTTACACTAAAATTTTAAATGATAAATTCGCAGCACCCACCCTCCCTGGTAAAGAGGGACTGTTATTTGTCAGTGCTGTCACTTGGCCATGCTAACCAATTAGCTCTAGCCATTGCCAGCATAAAAGTGTATGGATCAGTACACAAGGAGAAGTAGGCAGCGAAAGAATATTGGCACATGATAAGTTCAACAGGGAGGATGCTCGGCATTCATCTTTAATTTTTTGTTGTAAAGGTAGAATTACCCTTTAACCACTTAACTACTGGCCGCCGTCAATTGAAGGCGGCACGATAGCTCCATTGTTCTGACAGGACGTCATATGACGTCCTCGTCTTTTAGAGCCACTAGGGGGTGTGCTCGCCGCCGTCGGTGCGCGCACCTGTCTCATTACTGGGAACACGATGCGCGTGCCCGATGGCCTCCGGGGCACTCGCGATTGCCCAGTAACTGAGCAGGACCGTGGATCTCTGTGTGTAAACCCAGGGATCCACTTCCTGTCAGGGAGAGGAGAACGATGCTGTGCCCCTTGTACATAGGGACACAGATCGGTCACCTCCCCCAGTCTGTCCCCTCCCCCCACAGTAAGAATCACTCCCAGGGTACACATTTAACCCCTTCCTTGCCCCCTAGTGTTAACCCCTTCCCTGCCAGTTACATTTATACAGTATTCAGAGCATATTTATAGCACTGTTCACTGTATAAATGTGAATGGTCCCAAAAATGTGTCCAATGTGTCCGCCATAATGTCGCAGTTCCGATAAAAATCGCCATTACTAGTAAAAAAATAATAAAAAAAATCATAATTCTGTCCCCTATTTTGTAGGCGCTATAACTTTTGTGCAAACTTATTGCGATTTTTATTTTTTTACCAAAAATATGTAGAAGAATACGTATCGGCCTAAACTGAGAAAAAAAAACGTTTTTTTTAAAAAAAAATGGATATTTAATTATAGCAAAAAGTTAAAAATAGTGGCCCAGATTCAGCATAGTTTTGCGCTTAACTTACGGAGGCACAGGGCAACGATTTTTCCCTGCGCGCCCGCAAATTTGCGCCGCTGCCCTCGATTCACGGAGCAGTAGCTCCGTAACTTGCCTTTGGCGCGCCGGCAAAATTGCCCGGCGTAAGCGCGCGCAATTTAAATGGCGGGAATCATTTAAATTAGGCGTAGAGCGCATGCTCCGTCGGGAAACTTTCCCGACGTGCATTGCGGCAAATGACGTCGCAAGGACGTCATTTGCTTCAAAGTGAACGTGAATGGCGTCCAGCGCCATTCACGAATCACGCAAACGCCGTGAAATTCAAATTTCACGGCGCGGGAACGGCGGCTATACTTTAGCATTGGCTGCCCCTACTATTAGAAGGGGCAGCCTTGCGCTAAAGTTGCCGTACGGAAACTCCGTACCTGGCTTGCGCAGGGCCCGCGCAAGTTTGTGAATCAGTGGTAGTATGCAATTTGCATACTACACGCTGATCACAATGTGAGCGCCCCCTAGCGGCCCACGCAAGAATGCAGCCTAAAATCTGCGTGGCATAAGAGCCTTATGCCGCGCAGATTTTAGCCTGCAGTCGGTGTAACGAGGTTCCTGAATCAGGAGCATTCGTTACACCGGAGCAAGTAAGCAATTGCGCCGTGTAACTTATGGTTACACAGGCGCAATTGCTTCTTGAATCTGGGCCAGTGTGTTTTTTTTTCAAAATTGTCACTCTTTTTTTCTTTATAGCACAAAAAATAAAAACCGGTCAAATGATCAAATGCCACCAAAAGAATGCTCTATTTGTGGGGAAAAAAAGGACGTCAATTTTGTTTGGGAGCCACGTTGCATGACCGCGCAATTGTGAGTTAAAGCGACGCAGTGACGGAAGCTGAAATTTCGCCTGGGCAGGAAGGGGGTGTATGTGCCCAGTAAGCAAGTGGTTAAGACAAAAAGGAAAAGAGGTAGTCCCTACAATGTCAGTTTTTAGTTATGATTGTACCCCTAATTGTAACTTTTGTTGTTTAACAATGAAGAAGGTACATTTTCTAGAAATAGAACAAGATTTTATTTTATTGCTTTGTTATATTGCTTTGTTATTCTAAAATAGAAAATTTTCTGGTAAACCTGTTTAGGTAAAAATAATTGAATTAATTTCAATTAAATTGTTAAAAATGTAATGACTTCTTGCTACTTGACAATGACATTCAAATCTGAAAATAGGCAAACAACAAAATGCTATGGTGCTTAGGTAAAAAGAGGAGGCACATTTCTGGAAATGTATAACTATAACTTGTGACATGTTACACAGAAGTGGGCGAAGCACTTGTGCGCCCATTGTTCACCACTATGGATGCTGAAGGGTTTTACTTGCACGTACCCACACATGCTGCTTTCTGCCTGTGGTTAGGGTACCTCTTTTCAGCCCCATGGACTTGCATTGATTGCAGTGATTTCAGTGCTTCTGACCTACCTCCCATGGTATGTTTGCGAGTGCATAATTTTTTACTTTCAATTAAAAAAGTTGAATATTTTTAATATTACACTATGGTGGTGCTTGTGCTACTCTTTCATATTTTTGCACATTTGAATCTGACCTGCTGAATGCCAATGATCTGTCGAACTGCCTACACATCTGTCTGTTGATCTACAGTTGTGAGAAAACGTTTGTGAGCATGTAACTATCCAGTAATTTTTTTTTTATTGTCACGAATAGCTCCTAAAAGGGGATTTAATCTTTAACCACTTCCATACCAGGCACTTACGCACCTTCCCGCCCAAGCCAATTTTCAGCTTTCAGCACTGTCGCACTTTGAATGGCAATTGCGCGGTCATGCTACACTGTACCCAAACAAAATTGGCGTCCTTTTTCCCCCACAAATAGAGCTTTCTTTTGGTGGTATTTGATCACCTCTGCGATTTTTTTTTTTTGCGCAACAACTAAAACGACTGAAAATGTTGAAAAAAAAATTTGTTTTTATTTTTTTCTGTTAATTTTTTTGTAAATAAGTAAGTTTTCTCTTTCAATTACGGGCACTGATATGGCGGCACTGATGGGCACCGATGAGATGGCACTGATGGACATCGATGAGGTAGTACTGACGGGCACAGATGAGGTGGCACTGATTGGCGGCACTGATGGGCACTCATGGGCGGCACTGATGGGCACTCATGAGCGGCACTGATGGGCACTCATGGGCGGAACTGATGGGTGTCACTGGGCACTCATGGGCGGCACAGATGGGCACTCATGGGCGGCACTTATGGATACTTATGGGTGGCACAGATGGGCACTGGGCATGGATGGGCACTGTGGGGCGGCACTGATGGACACTGTGGGGCGGCACTAATGGACACTGTGGGGCGGCACTGATTTACTCATGTTGCCAGTCAGTGCCCATTTGTGGGCACTGATTGGCATCTTTCTTTTTTTTCCCAGACTTTTTTTTTTTGCCCCCTTTTTTTTGTTTGCCCTTCCCTGGTGGTCCAGTGTGGCGATCCGAGGGGGGCTGCGCTGATAAACAATCAGCGCGAACCCCCCCTGTCAGGAGAGCCGCCGATCGGCTCTCCTCTACTCGCGTCTGTCAGACGCGAGTGAGGAAGAGCCATCAACGGCTCTTCCTGTTTACATCGTGATCAGCCGTGGTTGGACACGGCTGATCACGTGGTAAAGAGCCTCCGCCGGAGGCT